>NC_081782.1:4502203-4594703 GCF_963082965.1 Carassius carassius | reverse complement strand
ATTAGATGATGTGCTGCAATTTTGATTAATTTAAGAGCTCACGGTGCTTTCAGTCCTCTGTGATTACTGACACATTTGAGATAAATGTAACTCTGACGGAGTAACCTTAACCTCTAATTTCATTGTGTTGGTCTCTGGTCCTGTCTTAAGAGCGCTTCGAGTCCCGGTTCAGACTCCATTAGTGAACTCAGGCATGTTCTGACAGTCTATTTGTCTGAGGATCACCTAGCAACGCTATTGTGTCAGAGCTCATTTGATGACCATAAACACATTTCATTAGCTCAACAGAACCATGAGAAGCTTAAAACTGTTTGATTTTTGGCATGAAATAAAGTTGTCTTTTATTATATTTGCAGTATTATTTTCCAAATGACGCATGAAATAGAGCGTGCATTGTTTGTGCAAATTCAAAACTGATGCATCAGATATCATGAGCTAACACTGATCTGTACAACATTTATTCATCTAGATTAAAGGTAATTGAATTTTATATTTATTCAGAATGTTACATTTATAATGAACAAAAATTACTTCTGAGTCACTGAATCATTCACTCGTTGATTTGTTCAAAAACACTGATTCATTTATTAATGAATCAAATGACTCAATGAGCGAATCAGTGAATCATTCACTTATTGATTTGTTCAAAACCACTAATTCATTTATTAATAAATCAAACGACTCAATGAGCGAATCAGTGAATCATTCACTTATTGATTTGTTCAAAACCACTAATTCATTTATTAATGAATCAAGCGACTCAATGAGCGAATCAGTGAATCATTCACTTATTGATTTGTTCAAAAACACTGATTCATTTATTAATGAATCAAACGACTCAATGAGCGAATCAGTGAATCATTCACTTATTGATTTATTCAAAACCACTAATTCATTTATTAATGAATCAAGCGACTCAATGAGCGAATCAGTGAATCATTCACTTATTGATTTGTTCAAAAACACTGATTCATTTATTAATGAATCAAACGACTCAATGAGCGAATCAGTGAATCATTCACTTATTGATTTGTTCAAAACCACTAATTCATTTATTAATGAATCAAGCGTCTCTCTCGCTCAAATAATTTGATCAAAAACAGACTCATTCATTGAGTTCACTTAAATGATTTGTGAAAAAAAAAAACATTTAATTCATGAATGAAACCAGTGATGGTCTCCTTCTCATAATCAAACTCACAGTTCTCTTGCTTATGCGATATAGCTTAAAAATACTATTGTTAACCTATATCGTTCATATTGCATTAATGAAGTGTATATGTAAAAGTTAACAGTTCTTCATTGTTAATTCATGATTTCAAATGCAGTAAATACTATTATTGTAAAGTGACAAAACCCAGCAATGGAAAAGATCCTCCAACGTACAGAACTGTTGAATGTTAACGGAGTAACCGGTAACTGAGTTTTCATCAGCACCTGTCAGCACTAACAATGAATAAGCTAGCTTGCAGTTGATTTTTGACTTTAGCGTATACACAGAGGAAACATAACAATGTTTGTGGACCAATCACAGAGAGGTGCCGTCAGCAGTGTGCAGAGATCGTAGCATTGCATGATGGATACTTCACTCCCAGAGGGGTTCGAGTCAAACCCTGGAAACCGGCCACAGTTTAGGGAGCTACATTCCCGTTAAAATTAACACACACACACACAGTTTCAGCTGAGAGATTTGCCCACGGGTCTAATCCATCTCCCTCTGGTCCACCAACACGTCTCCAGACAGTTTGCAGAGCACGAGAGAGGACGATCTTCAAGTAGAAGAGTCTGTTTAGCTTAACGCTGACCTAGAATGACGCAGCAATATATATGCTTCTTTCAAAAGGTGGTTGAATAGTTATACAAAAATAAATTAATTAATACAAATTATAATTTCGAATATTAATGAATAATATAAAATAGCAATATGCAATATAAAACATTTTAATATATTATACATAAAATAATATTTTATCTAAAATAAAATGATGTATAAATATAAAAAAGTACATCTTTAATTGTATAGTTATATTAGCTCTTCTAATTTAGATGCCAAAATGTGACAACATGTGACTTTAAATTGCACAATAATCATTATTATTTTACATATTGTACATTAAAATGATTAATCTTATTATTATATTTTATTATATAAAAACACAACATAAAAATATATTATGTAAAATAAAATGTACAAGAATTTGAGTAAAATAAAGTAACAATAAATAAATAAATATATAAATAAAATAATTTTATTGTATTGTTAAATTTGCTTAAATTCTTTATGTAGATGGCAAATGAGGACAAAAGTAGAATTTAGAACAATGGCTAAAAAAAAGTACATTACACCAGTAAAACCTATGTAATTGCGAGAACTTAGACAACAAAGCCCTACTATTTCGGATGAAAAAGTGATTGTATTTTTTTGAATTTGACTAAGCAGTAAGCACATGACAAGTCTTTGGGTCAAGTGTCGAGGTGCTTCTTTACAGAACGGACCCTCTGTTCCTGATCAGTTGCGGTTCAATCTCTGAATCTTCTTCCAGTTAAGTCTTTCCGACTCTGACGGTCCATCACAATGGGCACAACTGCAGAAATAGACAGGAGCCACAATGGTTCCTTGTTCCTGGAGTCGGCAGCAGTGGTCAGGCCAGCGCTCCCACAGCTGCGATCCGGTTCATTCTTCATCCACTGCCACTGGAAGGATTACACAGCAGAGTGATGGAGCGGCCTTATCTCACCTCACACTGATAAATCAGGTGCTAACACACACCGCTGCTTCAACAGATCCACACCGATGGAACGGACAGCGCTGACAGTGAAGCCGCAGGGAGACAAACAAGCGACTCCAAAACATAAGCCTGTTTGTGTTTTAAAAATGTCCATTTGCTGCATCCTGGATCAAGTCTAGCCGCTTCAAGGTATTAAACAGCCTGAGGATTAGGCTCTAGTGTTGGCCTGGACGTAAAGCAGGATTTTCAGGTGGAAATGACACACATTGGACTGGGATGACAATAGGTCCATAGTTTTTGATATCAGATTTTTTCTTTGGCTCAAAATGAACTATGAAAGAATTACATTCAATACATGATTGTCTGTTACTGTGTTAGGAATTTACTAGACATATGTTTACAATGTTTATTTTATTTAATTTCTGTTTGGTCTTAGTTCCCTTCCATTCACACCATAATAAAATGAACTGAAATATTATATTATAAACATCACTTAAAATTATTTTTTTAAATATTTGAAAAAAATCATTCAGTCATTGCATAACTTTCGTAAAAAGTTATCTGTGATTCATACATCACTACACTTTTAACAATAGACATTTAAAACTAAGAAAAGATCGCACAGAAGTAAAATGCATAAATTATAACATTTTAAATATGAATATATTTAAAATATTTACTATAATGTTTAAATATTACTCTTTATTTTATTTATTTATGTGTGTGTGTGTGTGTGTGTGTGTGTGTGTGTATGTATGTATATATATATATATATATATATATATATATATATATATATATATAAATTTTAAATATAAATATATTTAATATTGTTTAAATATTGATCTTTATTTTACTGCTTAGGCTTAGTTCATTTACATTTGCATTAAAATAAAATTAATTGAAATATTACATAATATAAAAATACTTTTTTTAAATATATGATTTTTTTAATCATATAAAACCAAATTGAATAAATTAGTATTTTTAAGTATTTATCATTGCATTGTAATAGTCACAACATTTCCTCGTTTACATGGCAACACGTAACTTTAAAATGCAATAAAAAAAATAAAAAAAATTTGATTCTCTAATATTACGTATTCAAACGATTAATTATCAAATTTCAATATTTTGATTATAAAACAATGTTCAAAAGGAAGTACATTACATCGGTAAAAACACTTAACTTCCTTTAAATCAGGAAAACTTTAGTGTTCTACTGTAAACTCTGTTATTCCCACAGCTAACAGTAGAGCTAGCGTGTCAGTCTGCTAAGCCTCCTCCGACGGTACGCTCTCAATGCCATCTGCTCTTCACAGCTTAAAGACAAAATGACCAAGAGATGATCTGCTAAAACAAGCAGACAGCTGAAACAACTCCAGTCTGAGGGCAAAAATACCTCTTCCCAGAAAAAAACATGACTTTAAGTACTTGATTCCCTAAGGACTGGGAAATCATATCTGCTGGATGAAAGCCCTTAGTATTTCATAACAGTGTCATCTCCGACTGCAGATGAATAAAAACAGAGCAAAAGGGCCATACGTGAATCCCTAACAGTAGCTCTTTTGTGTATGTTAATCTATTCTACCAAAGCACTGCTATGCTTCCTCTGGACAGAGGCTCTCAGTTCTTCAACAACTACACATTTCTCTGTTTCTTATGACTATTAATGCCTTGGTGGATTCAGAACAGACAACATCGAGCGTTCAGAGGCGTAAAAACAAGATATAAACCAATTAATGACACATAATAAAACATTATACATACGATAATGAAATGCATCTTAAAGAGAAAGTAAACCATTTAAAAGTGGGAGTCAACTATAATATAATATAAAATATAATAATATATCATTTAAATATATAGCTATTTTATATAATAAAATATTTACTCAATTTTAATTAAAAAAAATAAATAAATAAAAATAAATAAATAAATAAATAAATAAAAAATAAAAATAAAAAAATACATTTCATTGTATTGTTATTATTATTAGCTTAAATGTCTTATTTGGGCATCAAAATTAGATTTTTAAAGTGCACAATAATTATAATTATATAAAATATTACATATTAAAGTGATGATATTATTTTTAATATTACAATGTAATATATATAAAAAATAAATACATTAAATAAAATGTTGCATAAAAGTATTAATATCTTTGTCTTGTTATAATCGGTTGAATTCCTTGTTTGGGTGGCAAAACGTGACTAGAATGTCAAGCAATATGCAAAGGAAAGTATAAACACCGGTAATAATTAGTTTAGAGTACAGCTGTATGTCGATTTACAACAGGGAAACAATTCCCAATATTTTGAAAAACAGATCATAAATCAATTAATGACACGAAAACACATTTTAAAGACTCTGAAATGCATCCAAAACTGAATGCAAATCATAAACCATTTAATTTCAAGTATATGTTTCTGATACTTTAACTATAACGTCAATATTTACCATGCAGTGTGCTGTGATACGCAGCAGTCTGTGTTCATACTGCGTGTGATTTATGCTAATACAGGATTAGCTAATCTTTTGCATTTACCTGCTGTAGTATTGCATTTATCTTGTCAGGAAATAAGGCAATATAGGAAGGGTTATACCCTGGGGCTTATCTGACCCCCTTATGAAACGAAATGCATAGATTCTCTGACAGCAGCGTAAGTGTTTGGGGAGTTTGTGTGGAGAGCAATAATAAATATCCAAGCAGAGAGCAGCTATCCGATAAAGACCAATCCTCCGACTGTGAGAGTTGAGCGCAGGAACAGCCAAACCAATCTTCCTCTCTAATCGCCAGTCAAATCCCCTTGTTTTCACACTGATATGCAATTCATTAGTACGCTAGAGCGAACTGAAACCCACTTTTCTCCAGTGTTGAGGACTCATTGATTTACACAAGGGCGGTTAACTCCAGTGGCTTATCAAAACTTATCATCTAATGAAATAAATTAATAAAGCAGGATCCTTGCACAAATATCAGTCTACCGGTGATCAGATAGAGGCATAAAATGTGCGCTGGCTTGTGAAAGAGTGTAATTGTGGTCTCAAAGATGGTGAATTGTAATGTAGTCCCTGGAGATGAACTCTGCGGGACTCATTTTCACCATCCAGTGATCACTGTCTGACCAAGCAATTACCTTCATCAACACATTTATTACGGACACGGACACTCATGGATGCTTACAGGGCCACGCCGATTTGAGCACAAGGGATGAATGGAAATACGCTGCCGGGTTTCTATGCATTGATTTATATGCCAAATCTGGTATATCACATTACAAAAATGCTAAATGGAAAACAAAAAAGTAGAATAAAAGCATTCACTTGAGTAAATACATTTCTAATGTGGGAGAAAGATTTCTACAGCAACTACAATGGAAAAACATTCACAGAATAGTGAAGTCATGTGACTAATTTAATACATTATAAAATGATCAAATACAATGAATAAAAATGTAATAATGCATTTTTTATATTAAAATAAAAACAATAATTATATATATAGTTATTAATGATTTGAATTAGGGCTGGGCGATATGGAGCAAAAAATATATCTCGATATATTTTGCTATATCTCGATATACGATATATATCTCGATATCTTTACAGGAAAAACAACCCCCCAAAAACTACTGTAAAAACAAATATTGTGCCAAATATTACGTTTAGGGCCCTATGAAACGTTTTATTTTTTTCTTCACCATATGTTTTATTGTTACCTAATTCTGTGTTTTAGCATGTGTAATTATTTAAATGCATAAAAACAACTTAATTAGCATAAAACATTCATTTAATTTATCTTTTAATTATTTAAAATTAAGCAAACTAAATTTTTTGGTAAAGGGGATTTACTATTAAAAATAAAACATGGAAGAAATGTTGTGTGATTATTCCTGAAAAAATTATGTTCGTTTCATTTTAATAGTAGTAATGGGCTATGTACATTCTGCTGAACAATAGTAATAGATTTCCGTTATAACGGGGTTTACCGTTATAGTTCTGTGTATGTGAATGTACAGTCTATGACGTGATATGTTTTATCAAATCAAACGGTCAGATGCTCATGAAGTGACTCTCATAGCAGTTCTGGAGATGTTCCTCATGTGTTCACATCCTCATTTAGTGAGATGACAGAAGCTGAAATCAGCGCGAGCGTCACGTGCGCTTCCATGTGTTTAATGAATGAAGACGTGCTTCTGCGCCATTCATTAACACAGACACACAGAACATGCAGGATTCATATTTAAATAGACTTTTCCGGCTTAATATTTACAGATATTAGTCCATATCGCGATTTGATGTGAGTGCATGACCTACTTTTGATTAATTCATTCAAAATTTGACAAATTCCTTGACATTCCGCGTTGAACTGTAAATTCCGTTTTTATGACTGGATTCCGCCATTCCATCCGCGTTTTCTGCATCCTGGAAATCATTGGGCCCTACAGTAGACATCTGCCTGCTGTTCGTCCGATGCCTTAAAACCGACGTATCTCCATATAATGGAGCCAGTTGTCCATTTTTTTTTTTTGACTTTTTTTTTTTTTGACTAGTTCTCTACACGCGAGGGGAGTTGACAAAATCAAGGAGGCGGGGCGAGCAAAGCACAGAGAAGGCAAACAAGCAAAGTGGCGGAATCAGAATTAAATATAAACAATATATCGATATATACGATATGTCAAAATCCATATCTTGTTTAAAAAATATCGAGATATATTTTAAATATCGAGATATCGCCCACCCCAATTTGAATTATTCGTAAAACTGATCTAAAACAGACTGAATTTAATAAAATAAAATGTATTTTTTTAATATAAACATTATAATAAACACTAGAAAAAAAATATATATATATATATAAATAATAATAACAATAATAATGAAATATTTATGAATTATTTTTTTTTAACTGAAATACAATTAAATATTTATAATATTTATAATTTTACATTTTTTAGAATTCTAATTTAATAAATGTTAATCAAATAACAATACAGTTTTCATTTCAATGAAAGAGGTACTGATTATTTTTTATGATATTTAATTTTTCTGGGAAAAAATTAAAATAGAAACAGCTTATAAATGGATGGCAACAGTGGATGCAGAGGAAGCAAAAAAATATTTGATCCCCACACCATTTGTTCTGAATTTCTGTTCTCTCTCTTACAGAGTAAAGCTCATGCACCTGGGAAACTTCAGAAGCTGTGAATGCACAGGTGATCTAGCCCTCCTGGGCAAAAGACAAAGTCAAAGACAAGTCCTGTCTATTCCCTCAAATGGCAGAGGAGAGCCAAGTCCAACAGCCAACAGACCACCCTCAGAAATGAGACGAAACCATTGATGTTGATATAGTAAATCAAGTCTTCACACTCCATTTCAGGAAGCATCAGAGCCAGAGGACAAATCTGGACATCAAAGTCTCTCAGCATATGGTCCAAAAGACCATTTTAAGAGAAGTTATGTATGTAACAGTTAAAACTACACATCTATTATTCACAAATTATACTGCGGCCTAACACTGCGCTGGCACTTTGAAGAGTTCTAGTCAGGGTAAGTGAAGAACTGTGATCTGTGGTGTGGGGTACTTACACAACGCTGTGCTTGCCCAGGACTTTACGTGTTTGCCAACAGCAAATAACAACGTGTGCCCTGTTTGTGCCATCTTCTCTGGGCAAACAAAGCACCCTATCATCACGATGGCAGTGTTTGGAGATCACCGGAGTAACCAGTCAACCAGACACACAGAAAGTTAGGGAATAATGACACAAAATGTCACTTTGAAATTGAAATAACCTCTTACAGTCACATTTGCCAAATGTCTCTGACTATTACTGAAGATGAACACTGTTCACTGCCAATCACCCTTAAAGGGACAGTTCACCCAAAAATCTCAATCCTTTACTATTCCAAACCTGTACGACTATGAAAAATCAATGTGCCAGAAGGGCTTTCAATAAACATTCTGGGTTCTATATAGAACCTTTCACTGAACAGTTTTCTTAGTTTAAAGAACATTTTAATAATCTAAAAAACCATTTGTGCAATGGAAAGGCTTTATATATGTTATAGGAAACATCAATGCCAATAGAGAATGTTTTTTAAGAGTGTTTAAGAGTTTAAGAAGGGAAAAAAGAATGTTTGAACGTTTTTGTAGAGTAAATTAATATATAATTATATTGTTTATTTAATTATTTCTCAGAAGAATGTACGTCCTACAGGTTTGTGACATGAGGGTGAGTAAATAATGAAAATGTATATTATTTTCTGTGTATATAATTTGTAAAAAAAAAAAAAAAAAGTTAGCAATAAAGCCAGATAAAATTAGGTTGCTTTGTAATTTAAAAAAATAAAGAAATAAATAAATGTCACTTGTGTTTACAGGTCGAAAACTAAAATAAAAACTATGAGGTCATTTTCAAAAACTGTTAAAGATGACAAAATCACCAAAACAGTTACTGAAATATCAACAAAAACTGAAATTAAAAATGAAAAACGGGAAATATAGAAAAAACTAATTCATAATATTATAATAGTTATTATAAAATCGATGCTAAAATAACACTGATATGTGTAAAATACTACTTTATCTGAATGAATGCATTGTATGGACAAAAACCCCAACATTTCTGGGGGGTTCTTAGAAGAAGAAGAAAATATACAGGTTTGTGACATGAGTATTTAATACCATTTTCTTTTGTGTGTGTGTGTGTGTGTGTGTGTGTGTGTATGTGTGAACTATCCCTTTAAGCATGAGATCGTTTTTGCTGTTTTCCTCCCCGTGCGGATCTGGTGTCAGACACTTAAGCATCCCTAGGTGCTGGCATTAGCTGGGTGTGTGCCAGGAACACCAGAGGAGCAGGACACCCGGAGGATGGCTCTTCTGGGATGAGTCTCAGCTGGCAGACCCACAAAGACTCGCCAAACACAGACTGACACACAAACACACATGCAAACATTCACATTCTTCGAGACGCACACACACACAGACCGAGCCATTCTGAGAGTTGCCAGCTGTCAGACGTTCTTTCATCAGACTACAAACCACCTGTCTTCTTATCTTCTCCATGCAAGCACAGCAAGCTTCTCAGCTTTTTCCACACCTTCTCTCTGTCTCACTCCTGCTAACAAACTCATGTTCTAAAAATGCTTTCCAAACCTTCCAGTTTGGTTGTGGGACTATTAAAATGTGGAGTTTTTACAGTTCGAAATGTTCTAATGCAAGTGCAACGTTTTGTGCAGGTTATCATAATGCTCCTAATGTTCTAACATATTAAGTCAACAAAAAGTAGAATTCAAAGGCTGACTTGACTGAATCATGAAGTGTGAGCATATTCCATGTGAAATATTTATATAAAATACAGTTTGACTATAAATGTAAACAATATATGTGCATGTGTTTGTTTATATAAAAGAATTATAGCATTTAATAAATAATATAAATTATATATTTAATAAAAATATTATATGCTTATGTATGTTTATGCTTGTGTGTGTGTGTGTGTGTGTGTGTATATATATATATATATATATATATATATATATATATATATATATATATATATATATATATATAACTACAGTTTAATTATATATACTTATATTCATTTAAAATTCACAATTAAAAAATGTTATGTATAGTTACAATCCTAATAAATATCATGCTTAGTTCACGAACATCTACAAATACTAAAAGTTTCCTATGTTATAGCAGTGTTTTTGGAACGTTTTTGTCCCAAATCTTGGAGCACACGTCCATCTACATTACACAACTGCTCTTATCTTCCTCTACCTATTTGTTTTCTTTCTGTGATTGCCTTTGAACTGTGTGCCAAGCCGCTTCTGGGTAATATCCCACATGTTCTGACAGTGGGTTGATTCAGATGTTTTTTGTATACAAGCATTTGGGCGGGATGGTTAAAAGGAATGGCGGGGTGGTCATGGGATCACGGAGGGTGACGGAGGGTTGAATCTTGTTGGTCCTGACATCATAATAAGATAAGCGATAGCCAGTCGAGGGTGGTGTCTGTTGGAGGGTCAAGGTCTGTGTGTTTCGCCACTCTATCTCACCTCATTTTTCTTTCCGCCATCATCTACTGTTTGTCTCGGTGTCACGGAGCGTTTACGTGCAGACAGGATGAGATTTGCCAGACCAGAACGAAAGCGCCAGCCTGGAAAGGATGCAAATAGACCTGGAATAACTATGTGAACGCAAAAATGGACTGTTGCGGGTGGAAGGAAGGTTTCCCAAACAAGTCTTTAGTGGGAAGCAAGTGGGGTCCATGATGTCGATCTGGGTCTGAGCGGGTCTGAGCGAATAGGGATGTGATCTAGATGGCTGTGCTAAATGCACCATGGATGGCAACTGGTTCCGGGCGGTTAAACAAAAAAAAAACGAGATGTGCAGTTTCCAGGTAATGGAGGTGTAAAGTGTGTATGACAGGTCAAGCTAATGGGCCGCAGCTCCTCTGAGAAAACACACGCACCTCTAAATGCACAAGACTGATGCAGCCGCCAGCTGTCGATGAGAAAGCAGGATGTGGAGCTTATCGGAAGAGAGTTTCCAATGAGAGTCAGCAGATTTTGGGTTACTAGGGCGCTAAGATAAATGAAACCCTGGAATTTGGTGTAAATATGAATAAGTCTACTATGTATTATCTTTAATAAGCCAAAAAGCATTCTGTTTCTAAATAAATAAAATAAATAAATAAATATATAAATAAATATAAAAAAGTTAAAAATAATAATAATGTAAAATGTTTTTATACATTTATTATATATATATATATATATAAATATATATATATATATATAAATAAATAAAAATAGAAAAACAGTGGTCAATATGGCAACTGTAGGAAAGTCCCACTTTTTATTTAAAATGAGTGAGTGATGTATTAGCTGTAAGTGTGATTTAAGCTAATAAACTAATAATAAACCAATTTATTTTAGCATTTTGTATTTTAAAATATGTTTTCAGTTAACATTTTTTGGTTTGCCTGACTAAACTTACTGCATGTGCGTTGAAGTCAAGATGAAATATAGCAGTAGTAACTATCATATGTTACTTCTCAACTGTTCAAGTATTTTCAAACAAGCTTAGCAATCAAAGACAGGAGTTTACACACTGTAATGCCTCCAAGCTAACATATTAAACATGCTAAACATGAGCTAACAGGTTTTCTCTATTTTTCTTCCTCGCTTTCCTTTTCAGAACCGCTGCTTTGCAAGTGCTCAGATATCAGTCAGGTCCAATCCACTGAGGTGGACACAAATTTACACGCCACTTATAAGCCTTGGGGGGTTGTCTGATTGAATTCTCTTCACCCGCGTCCAACTGCGATTAACTTATCCCCTCCTCCTCCGCCGGACGTCCTTCTACACTGCCCCAGTGCATCTCTGTCAGCCAATCAATAAGCTATTATGGCTTCCAAACAGCAGGTGAAATGAACTTATAAGAGTACCTGCAGACTCGGCACTCTGGTAATCCTGTTGGAAAGGGTCTAATGAGGGAAAGCGGGCCACGGCAGAGGCGCGTTTCAATGACACGCACGCACACACCTGCAACAAAACCTGCAGCTGTGCTGGGAAAGCGAGGAGTGTCCTTCAGGACAGCTGCATTGCGGTGCACAGAACTGCGGAGGAGCTCCAACAGTTCCCACCGGTGTTTGCACATATTTCTGGCATTCAATTTGCATAAGTTCACTGCACTCGGTGGCCCTGAAAACCACAGTACGCCAGACACTACACTTATTGTTTGTGCTTTAAAACTGTGGTAAGGTTGCCCATGTTAATATATGATTTTACAGTGGTAACAATAACTTTAAATGGTATTCTAGCAGAAACTGTGGTTTCCAAAACACAGGGAAATAAAAGTGTCCAAGGGGGAAGAGTGTCGGAAAAACAAACAGGGAATCTGGTGTCCTCGTTGTGCTGTGGGGTAGGTGTAGGTAGGGCAGTGTTCAGGAAGGAAGGGTCCAGGTAAGGGTGGAGTCCGGCGGCTGCATCCATCTCGCTGGCTGTGGCTCTTGAAGGGACTAGATGGCCTGGCATTCTGGCCCGATGGCAGTGTAACGGGTGCAGTTCTTGTCCGGACCACGTGTCCGACCGCTCATGTCTCTGGCTGCGTGGGAGTCCCTCTACGCACCCTTCCTGGACCCACAAGGACACCAGCATACATGCACGGCATTTAAACAGCGGCAGTGATGAGGCTCCAATTACATCAGGTGTGCCCCATCACACGCCGCCAGGCCTGGTTCTTCCAGCACCCCTCCTCTCACACACCCACTCCTGTCGGGAGCCTGGTGAAGGGCGGCGATTTAGGACGGGGTGACGACGATAAATAGGGGGGCGAGTCAGCCGACTCGTCCCAATATATAAATTCACACACATGCATGTATATATTTCTGAAAAATATGCTATATTTATATATTAAATATATTCATATGTAATATAAATATATACATGTAAACATATATATATACTGTATGTGTTTATATATACTGTATGTGTTTCTTTATATAAACATAATAAAAATACACTTTACAAACACACATGTATTATGTAAACAAAAACATCGCGATTAATCATTTGACAGCACTAATATATATGTATATAAACACACAGAGAGCTGCTTAAATTTCTTACAAATTGTAGATAGTAACAATCCATTACATTACAACATTTAGGTAATGTAATCAGACTACTTTTTGATTACTTTTAACTTAACTTGTTTATCAGAATGATTTATACATGATAATATTGCACCATGCTGATATTACATTGCAAAGAACATATATTCCATTTCTTGTTATTAACAACATGAAGTGAATTAAGCATTAGATTATGTCAAGGTTTCCCAAAGTGGGGCTCGAGAAGGAATTGCAGGGAGGTTTGTGAGTTTAATGAAAAGCTAATAATTTGTTAATTAGTTAAGTCAAAAAAATGTAATTTCAAAATAATTTTTTTTTTCAGTCAAAATAAAACACTTTAAAAAAAAATGAAATATTTTGTTTACCTGCATGCCATGTAGGCATTTTAGTATGGATTTTTTTTTTTTTTAATGAGAAAGATTAGGGAGAATCAATGATTATAAATAATTTATTGCAATTTTGTGAATGCATGTCAATAATCAACTAAAAAGTAACTGAGGTCTGATTACGGGTCATTTTTCTGAATCTGATTACATAATCCAGATTACATGTAATTAATTACTACCCAGCTCTGCATATATATATATATAAAATGTATTTTGTATTTATTATTTTATTTTTTTTGCATATGGAAATGCCAGTTTTTAATAACATCTGACATCACTGTATTTTTATGGGAGCTAACAAAGAGATGTTTAAACATAGTCTTTGTACAAATACAGGATCCAAAACCAAGCTCTTCTTAATTCGTGCACACTTCTCATAGCCTGACACACTGACCCTCAAATCACTGCCATCACCTGATCCGCAGGCACTGTTCAAATTAAATGAGTCCAGTCACCCCGGGCAGATCCAGAGAAACCTTCCCCAAAAGCCCTTCTCAAAGCTTCCTTTCAGACAGCTCTCTCATCTTTATCCCCCTTCCATTCAATCACTCCATCCACGTTCTTTGTGTCTTTTCTTTATGGTCGCGCGGTGTGGGGTTACGCAGGAATGTTACAGTTTCACAGCCACACCCAGCTCAGAGGGAACGGCGGCAGGCAAACAAAGGAGGTCGCTGTGAATGTTTGTGACATTTTCAGACAGCTCGTATAGCTACTACAGCTGCTTTGACAGTGATTTGTCAATTTCACCTCTTTCCTGCAACAAGAAGCATGGCGATACGGAGTCCGGAAACATGAGAAGAACTGTAATTCGACATTTCTAAGATGTATCAATCTATGCAAACACCATTAATCTATCAGTCAAACCGTAAGCGATGCGACTCATGAATCGAACTAGTTGAACGACGTCTGATATCTAACATAGTGCTATAATTAGGATTAGTTTTAGTTAGTGATGCTCTGTTTCAAAGCTTTATCAGTTAGTTCTGTTTTGATTTCATTTGTGACTCTGAAACTGTTCCAAGGTCAGAGTCACGCCATGTCGTAATGTCCTTTCCAGAAGGATTAGCGCCATAACTGAAGTACCTCAAAGAGTGCAAAGCTAAGCCAAACGCACCTCTCCTCTGCCAGATCTCTATCTGGGGGAGGGCTTCAAGCTGACCTCGCCATTCAAACTATTACAGCTACGTGTGTGACAGGACAGCACTGTCCCTGTCTATTCATTTGTTTACTCTCTGTTGGTCTTTGACTCTTTTGTGGGGTCATGAGCAGCAGGACTTATTGTGAGGGCACTTCAAAAGCTCTGATATAGGCTACTACATACAACGGCAAATGTTCTGATACACAAAATGCAACCTCGACCACATTTGAATCATATTTTTGCTGCTATCAAGTTTTAAGGGATACAGAAGTTAAAGTGTTAATCCGACCCATCTAGAGTTTGAAATCACATACACAGAACAATATATATAACTTTAGTAACACTTTATTTTAATATATATAAAAAAAATTATAAGTTGTGCATTGTAGCTGACACCTAAATGAACACATTAAAAACTCCTCAAATGCTATTGAGCTTCAAATTTGCATTTGAGCCCATGTGAAAAATTAGCATAATTTACATATGATTTACAGTTTATTTTAATAAATATCAAACATTCAATTCAATTGTGCATTATAGCGGTCACCAAGATGAACAATTGCAGTTGTTTTTATGACTGTAAGTCATTCTCTTCAAACGCCACTGACGTTAGAAAAGTGTATACCAATATCTCATGTAACTTTAGAGACGGCCCCTAAATTTGAGACTCTCGAATGTCCAACGTCAAGCCAACTTTATGCCTGTTTTTTTTTTTTTTTTTTTTACTTTCTCTAGTTTTCTTTTCTCTGTGCCGGATTGCTGATGTCCTTTACCCGGGCATAGATGTCCATCCATCAAGTACTGCTTTATTAACATAAATTCCTGCTGTAATTCATGATAAAGTGAGGTTTTTCTAAAACATTTAGTAGTTTCCAGCTATCTATTTTTGTGAACTACTCTAAAGTGAGGACTATTTATACATTTAAAGCATTCTCAAAGGAGATTTAAAGGAACATTCATCTACCAAACTAAAAAGTTAAACACAACACAGAGGGATACAGAACACAGAAAAATATTTTCAAGATGCAAAAAATGAAACTGTACAGCTGTACACTTGATAAAATATTATATATATATATATATATATATATATATATGTATATATATATATATATATATATATTTGTGTGTGTGTGTGTGTGTGTGTACTTGCTCTCCAATGTTGTTGATAATAGGAGTAAGCAAGTTTAAAACAGGTACAAACAAGAGTCCATGCAGACGGATGTAGATGCATAACAAATGTCTTTCTTTATTACTTGAGCTCCATTAAACATGATCTCAAACTTCTTGTGGCCTCTCCTTGTTCACATGTGAACCGCATACAACTAGAATCCTCCTTGCGAGCTAATATGCAGTGCACTCAAAAACTTTGCTTCCCAATTACCAACATACACACTTGTTGCTCAGGTGCTTTAATTTAACATAGCCACAGCCCCACCCAGTGGACAAGACCTTTACCATCCCCATAATGGCTCCTACTATAAATAAATATATATATATTAGGGCTGCACGATGTATCGTTTAAGCATCGATATCGCGATGTACGAATCCACGATAGTCACATCACAGGATGTGTGATGTAGGCTGTCGTAGTTGATCCGTTATTCATTAACTGTACGGGCCAGCTGCTCCTCGGCCCTTGACGAATGTGATTCGTGGAGAGCGCGCACGCGAGAGAGAGAGAGAGAGCGAACGCGCGAGAGAGAGAGAGCGTGGGAGAGAGAGAGCACGCACGCGAGAGAGAGCGAGCGCGCGTGCGAGAGAGAGAGCGCGGGATAGAGAGAGAGAGAGTGTGGGAGAGAGAGAGAGAGCGCGGGAGAGAGAGAGAGCGCGGGAGACAGAGAGAGAGCGTTCTCATTTACATTCTCATTTTAAAATCATTTAAAATGAGAACGTAAATCTGCTCACCCCATTTTTGTAAGAAAAAATTAGATTAGATTTCATATCGCAATATATATCGTAGAAAAATAAAATATCACAATGTCATTTTTTCCCAATATCGTGCAGCCCTAATATATATATATATATATATATATATATATATATATATATATATATATATATATATATATATAATTCAAGTGTAAGGTTTCCTTTACTAAACAAGTTATTTATAGCTGTATTTATAAGCTACTTACTAATGACTATTAATGTTGGGACAAGGCTTTATAAAGCATGAACTGAATATGTACTAATGAGTGCAGTTATTATAAAGTGTTAATAATGCATTTACTAATGTTAACAAATTAGACATTATTTTACAGTGTTACAAAATCTTTTAATGACTTATAAGTGTTTTGTAATGATTTTATTGACCTATAAGCATTTGTGAAAGTTCTGCTTGCATGGATTTACATTAAAAAAAAATTGCCTACTTCAATCATTCTAAGCAGCTTGAAATAACCCGTTAATATTTATTATAGACCACTGAAACTGTCTATAATCTAACAAGCAAGTTATGAAAATAAAAGTGTGTACACCAGATAAATTGGACGATAAAGAAATTGCTAACAATAGTATAATAGAGCATGTTTTAGGTTTTTAGGCGTTTAGATGCAGAAATGGACAAATACATGTAAAACAAAATGTCATCGATTTAATTAAATATAGATTAATTCTTGTTAGAGCATAATAATAATAATAATAATAATAATAATGAATAAATACATATATACACACATGAAAAAGTAGCCAAAACGAATGATTTTCTATATTCTTTTATAGATTAAAATTGAAGACAAAAGCAGTTATATTCAAATCCAGTTTAATGATCCATTTCAGATTTATTTCTAAACAGTTTATGTTCATGCGGCTGTTTTCATTTATATTCGCCAAGCTAATATGTATTTTGAAATAATCTTGTCAGTGATGTGTTCGTGCTTACGACGAAAGGCAGAATCAGTATCCTGCAGCTCGAGAGATCCATGTTATTCTGCCAGTCGCGCTTTCAAATAGTCTTTCATATTTACACATGTCACAAACACCTGCATTTAGCTCTTGTTGTCTTATAATGGGTGGATTGTGTGCATTCGTGGTAATATTTTATTTTAAAACGCTCTTAAACAAGAATAAATTCGTTAGTTTTCAGCTCGTGACACTGTACGCGCTGATCGGAGGCGGTGATTTCAGATAGGCAGCCGCAAATATTTAATTTTCACACAAACAGTTCAAAAACATCTGAATTTAGCTCTTGGTGTGTTCTAATTGGTGAATTGTGTGATATCGCTGTAATATTTTATTTTTAAAAGCTATAAAACAAGAATAAATTCTTTTTTTTTTTCTGAGCTCCTGACTCCAGACACTCGTGCTCAGAGCGGTGATTCATCTCTCGTATTTCTCACGTATCTCTGGCCAGAAATCAATTAATAATAATAATAATAATAATAATAATAATAATAAACAAAGCAGATACAAGAGGGTCCTCGCACCTTGGTGCTCGGGCCCTAATGAGCCCTGAACCGGTAATAATCAGATATGTTGGTTTAGCTTGTCAGTGTGAATTAAATCTAAGTATTTATTAGTATTTTTAACCGATTTAAAAGTGAAACTAAAAGAGTCTCCTCCCTTTTAGTCCGGGAATTGCACTTGTAGGGGCGCAATTTCTCTCAGACAATGGAAGTCTCAGCACATATACTCAAACAGAGAGACAGAATGAGATGAGATGTCTGACAGTTTTATAATTTTCTGTTATCCATACAGTGTTGTAAAGTCGTGAAACTATGAATATTTCCTCAGAACGACTTTTTTTCTGTATGAAAAAAAGTTTTGAAGTGTTTGGAAGCTGCAATTTAAAAATACAAGACAATTAAAACTTCTGAACCGATGCAGTGCAACACCTGCTGAGTGGCATCACACAGCTTGAAAGATTAAAGACAATTTTTAAAATAACTCTGATTGGATTCGTATGAAAGAAGAAAGTCATATACACCTAGGACGACTTCAAGGTGAGTAATTTATGGGCTAATTTTCGTTTTTGGGTAAACTAACCCTTTAAACTAAATAAATAATGCAATATCAACTATGCAATATTTCAAATATGTGAAATTTAAATTGAACTTACATTAATTTATAGTTACATTTTACTTTTTTGCATTAATTATGTGTATTTATTAAAAATGAACTATAAATAAATACATTAAAAATCTAATTCCTTTACAATTAATATAGCATATAATATAAATACATAAAAATCATATTTTATATGATTTTATATTTATTTATTCATGTTTAAACTTTTAAAAAATGTGTAAAGAAATGTAGAATTTATTTAATCATGTTGTCAGCTATCCATATAGTTTATTTATTAATGTACAAATTTAAAAATATTGTTTTTAAAATTATTATTCTTATATACCAATAACAACAAAAAAAAAGTGACATAGCTAGTGGTAAGTTAATGTTTTTATTCATGCACTAATACTCTTCCTAAACTATTCTAACCATCTAGACTAACAGGCAAGCAAGAACCACAATCATAAAAATGTGCTGTACTACAGAAAATGAGAGCAGGCATGAAATAGTTTGTCCTCTGAAAAAATATGTTGTTACGCTTGAGTTGCATCACTTATCCCTGCACTTTCCAGCAAGAAGTAACGAGCAGTGGAGTTTCCGATAAAAATACATGACACTTATAAGACATGAGCCCAGATTAAAAAAAAAATTAAATAAACGAAGAAATTGTTGCCTCAAAATCTCTGTTATTTCTCATCTTCCGAAACTTGTTAATCCTTTCTGGACTCCACTAGCTGATTGAAAGGCTTCAAGCGAAGGCTTAACCTTGCTTTAATAAACGCTTAAGTGTAGCGGAGCAGGACAGGATCATAAAGATGTTTCAAAAAATAAACACCGGAAAAAGAGAGAGAGAGAGAGAGAGAGAGAAGAAACACTTTCCTCTCAATCCCAAAGGCCATGGGAGACTTTCAAATCAGAAGTGGGGGATTAGAGACAGCAGCGGGACTAATACTTGGGCCCTCCGTTCGAAGGGGGGAAGATTAGCCTCCGAGACACACTTCCTATCTGGGCCTCCGACCGAGAGGGACTGTACAATCAGCCGAGTTTATCACAAATGGAGTTCAGCCAAGAGGAAATCACTTTGAATCACATGGGTAGTATCTACAGGCTCTTGCCACAGGAGGACCAAATAGTTTTGGCTACACTGTGTTTATCAGGATGGGCGCACGGGGCCCAGGTGGGGCGGCACTCGCTCCGTCAGCACAACTCCCTTCAAGGCCGTACTGGATGTGTGAGAACAAACTGAACCGCTGAAGGACAGAACTCTAAATGAACCCTATAAAGAAATCCTAGGACAACCATAAAGACTTTTTCAGGAATTAAATGCCAGATTTTAGCCATAACAATTTCATAAATAAAGGTTGCATGCTATAGGGAACGATTTGTGCTAAGCCAGCTGGTTCCAGAGGGATTTACCTTGTATTTGTGAACCGCCGTCCATTAAATGACCTCAGGAGAAGTTATCTCCACCTGTCTAAGGATGCAGCGCATTTCCTGGGATCAAAGCGAGTCTGAAATGCTTGGTCATGTCGAGGGCCTGTAATTACCACCGATGTGCACATCTACCTGCCTATCCTCCATTTCAAGCAAAGCCCAGATGCCCAGAGAAGATCAACATCCACCATCTGTTCAAACTATGCGGTTTTTCCCCCTCAAACAGCTCTAACTTGTTCAGTTTCTTTGCAGGCTGAGGATTTTCATTGTTGCTTCAGTGTTATCTATGCAAATGTACACGATTCACAATATATTTAGGCAACCTGAGTGTTTTAACGTCAGTATGCAAAACACAGGTACATATTTCCAGTGTAGACTAGACAAAGGCATCATTATCAGAACTAGTAAGAAACAGAATGATTTCTTCACCCAAACTCTGGGACAGATACAGAAAGATGGACAGGTCACAGTCAGCTAACGACGCAGGCGTCCAGTGTCAGCGTCACCCTGACTGTCCGGACCGGTTACCCTCACATGGCAATCCATCCTGAAGTTGAAATCACACATCTATAAACTTTTTATGCCACTAGAAATGAGATGCTGGAATCACATGACTGAATATGCATGGCAGATGTTGCATGGTTCGGGGGCCTGAAGCTGAAGCAATTAACCATTTTAATGCTAATCAGGTCGAGTACAAAACAAGAGCTAGTGTGGATCTCCAGAGAGATGAGAGCATGATACAAAGGAAAAACCAGGAAGAACCTGCACTTATCTTCTCTGGTCTCTTTTTTATTTCCGTCCATCCCCCAAGGGCTGTCAGTAACTCCCCTCAGCGCTGTAATTAAACATCTTAGATTAGTTTTCCTTGTAATTTCTGGGCATCTGCAAATAGTCCCCATGACGCTAAAGGAGAAACACACCCACCAGCCAATTAAAGAGATCTGGTTTGCGACGATTACCCATACTAACATCTCAAAAGCAGATGTGAGGAACACTGTCTTCCTGCTCTTCTTGGGTTGGGATTACACCTCATACATAGTTGATTTTCTGCAGGAAACACTATGCTGTTTAATTATTTTCAGGGAAAAGGCCATTACTTAGCTTACCGCCGAGTCTGACCGCCAAAATCTGCCGCCTACATGTCTTCTCCGAAAAAACAAAAAAAACAAAACACAATTGAATTAATTTCTGAAATGTCAGCAGAGGTATGAAGAGGGTTGAAAGGATCATGAGACTTAATTGCACTAAAGAATCAGGAAAATGGATTCTCAAGGGTACTTAAACCCTTGTCCTCTTTAACTTTAATGCAGTTCCCTCTTATAATAACTTAATGAAACAAATACTCTCATTCTGCACAGCTATGATGAATCTATAATGGAAACGGGTTGCTTTGAATATCAAAGGTGGCGGGGGCACACAGATGTAGCGGAGGGGAACATCCCTTCAGAGGCCGAACGCCAACTGTCCCCCTCCGTTTCACAGACGAAACATCAGACTTTGTGCCTGTCACGACAGCAGCTCCTCCTTCAGCCAGCCAAAACTCTTTTTGAACTTTTTGCCTCTTTTACTATTAAGAATAATACAGAACGTAGAGGAAATTATGTGAAGAATTTGCTTGAATGGGACTTGGAAACGGAACAACCTAGATTTGAATTCGCAATGCTCACATGACTGCCACAACATAGAGAAACTGTGCTAAATGACTGTCCACATAATTCTCAATATAGCAGTGCAGAAACCAGTAATCAAACCTAAATTCAGCGTCAGATTGGGAACAAAAAACTTCGGGATAAATAGTTTTAAACACAAACTAATAAGTCTCACTTAGCCCAAGACTAGAGAGCGCTATAGACCGCTCCACATGTCCTGACGGGGTTATCGGGGTCTGGCGTACTGATCCACATTTCCACCGCAGCCCAAGAACTGGAAGAGTACACTATAATTAGAGGCTTTCCACATGCTGCAGTTATTTAGCATGCTAATAAAGGACAGAGCTGACTCCTCAAAAGTATTACAGGTAAAAAAAGTGAGAGTTTTGGGGAAAGGTTTAGCTTTTATGACTCTCACACTGCAAAATGTGACTTCTTAATAATTGAACTAGTCTATTTTGACTTATTTTCCAGTTAAATGATCTAAAAGAGAGGGGGGGGAGAGAGAGATAAAGAGAGAGATCCCTACAAGATAGACTAATGTTCAAAAGTTGGGAATTGTAAGATTTTCTTATTGTTTTTGGAAGAAGTCTCTTTTGCTCACCAAGGCTGCATTTATTTAATGAAAAATAAAGTGAAAACACAAAAACTGTGAAATTTTATTGTAATTTAAATGAACTGTTTTCTATTTGAATATATTTTTAAAATGTAATTTATTTCTGAGATGCAAAGCTGAATTTTCAGCATCATTACTACAGCATTCAATGTCACACAATCCTTCAGAAATAATTATTATATGCTGGATATGCTACATTTCTTTTTATTTTCAATAGTGAAAACAGTTGTGCTGCTTAATATTTTTGCATGAACATATTTTTATTTTATTTTTTATTAATAAACTGAAAAATCCAAAACGATTTTTGAAAATTGTTTGTCTACATTATAAATGTCTTCACAGTCACTTTTGAAAACCAGTAAAAATATTTATTGAGTAAAGTTACAACCCCAACTAATCGAACCGGTTTCACACTGTAAGTAGTCATAACAATAAAAAGACACATAACCCCCCATCAATCTTTTAACAATCTCTCATTGTCATTTATGCGGGTCCTTAAACTTCCTTTTCTTTGATCGCCATTTTACAGCTGTTTTTAGTGTGCAAGAAAACTTGCAAAACTAGGGTCTGTCATTCTTGAAGATGCAGCCTGATACTAAGTATTACGCAACGCGTGGCCCGGAGCCATCGGGGTGAACAGTGAGCTCTTACGGATAAAGCCAGTCCCATCTTTTCTTACATTCCTCTCTCTCATTCTTTGTTCCTTTGCGAGTCATTATACTCTAACAAAGCGTGACACATGAAGCATTATAAGCCTCCGAGTTTCATATTGAAAGGAAAACATCGAAACAAAAGGGGCAAAATCCAACTTTAGGGACATACACAGGACATACAGAGCAGAACGAATGCCCGGATTGACTCATTTTACCTCAGCACGCCGCACAGAACCTCTACTGTACGTGAAGTTAATAATAAACCCGCAACAGATCTGTGCTAAACGTCGTTGCTGGCCAAACACGGCTTGTTGAAAGTTGGATTCGATTTATGTTCGGCCGGGTGTTGGGCGATTGTAAAAGTGGGATTATTAAAACAACTTTAGAAAAAGGTAAGATTGTGTACACAGTGTTCTTGTAAGTGCAGGTTAGGCAGAGCAAACACATTTTGAGGTCTTAACTTCCTTTTCGGCGGTTTTCTTGGCAAACAGCAGGTCTGACATTCCTTGTGTCAGTCTGAATAAGTAGGTGAGTGTTGATATCGGTTAAGTGATAGATTTCTCTCTGCCTCCGACACTGGCTGTCTGGCTTTGGATGGAAAAGGGGAGTTTAGGCAGGAATTGTACTACCTTCCTGTCGCAGGTTTCCATCATGGTTGCCTGAACGAGGTAATTACATGCGTGGCGGCAGGGCAGGGGGGTGGAGGGAGCGAACAGGCAGCGAGGGTTTTGAGCTTTGCCACTGTGTCATTATGGTCCTGTTTGAACCTTATTCAGAATAAGCAGCCCGAGCTTTTCCTCATGTCGGGCCAAGTCGTCCGCACGCCTGCCAAGCCTCTTGTTTTTGTTCTTGCAAAAAAAAAAAGAAGGCCTACAGAACAAATAACATACAGTATATCACCCGCTGCTTGATGTACCGCATTATATTTTCTCACTTTTTATTCTCTGAGCTCACATAATTTCCCCACCAACTTCAACATATACAAATTTATGTTTCTGTTTGACCAGCACTGGCCTACAGGAGCTTACAAAAACACGTGTAACGCTAACTGTATTAACCATGGTATTTTGATATTTATGCTTTCAAAACCCTCCATTATAAATTTTGTTAATGAATAATCCTCTGAAAAAATATATACTTATTGCATTTATTATATAAAATGCAAAAAATATATATGAAAATACTAAACAATTAATAGATTTTTTAATGTAGGCAAGAGCTACCTTACATTTCTACAAGGGTAAGGCCAGTTTTTCATAGCAGATCTTAAGAGTGAGTGAGACATCCCATTGGTACACACTACACGAGCGACTCGCCCCCCTCCGGGTCCAGCACTGACTCGATTAGATTACAACAAGAGGGTTGGTGACAGCTCCTAGGCATACTTGAAAAGCGGTTGATATCTGAGATCAGTCCTTTCAAGCTTAAAGAGAGACGGTATGTAATGCATATCACGTCCGAGGTCAAGGAGAATTGCTGAAAACCACAAGTTTTAAGTAATAAGCCCATTTCAAGTATCTGCTTTGAGCCTGTACACAAAAACAGTTTTGTGAATGCTTTTTAAAAAGGACAAAAATCGACCCCGTTGATGCACAACTCCTCGAATCAAATGAAAAAAGAACAAACTACAAATGCCAATCAGACAAAGAGATACAGCACACATCAATAAAGCATAACAGATAAAGGTAACCACTTTCTTGTAATCGCTACAGTAAATATCATAAACTGTTGTGAGTTCATTTATGGTTTTTATAGCTCACGACCACCTACTAAGACTATTACTACACCTACTTTTCTGATCTCTTCAGGCCATCTGGCGTGTTTCCTTCATCAGGATCACCATGCAGGTCCAGTGGCACAGTCACATCCTGCCCATCTCCAGCGAGATTATCCGACCCACTGAGTACATTGAGACCCAGAGACCCAAGAGGAAACTGGAAACGCTTTCTATTCAGCTGGAGAGGCTACAGGCTCTCTTATATTCAGCTCTATGCCAGGAAAGTCACAAACACAAAGCCAAAATAAGACTGGCCTGTTTTCAAACCGCTCCTGGAAGACGATACGAATCATTCGGAACTGAACCGCTAGGCCTACATTTTCTAAACACATCTCAACTCTTAATACTGCATGCTGTATGTAGACACCCATAAACTGCAAAAACCCAGCATGATTAGAAACCAGCCGAGCACTTACTGGCTACTTCCAGTGAGGCGTTGTGGCTAACCGCTTCTCCCAGGTAGTTACGGGCCACGCAAACATAGGAGCCTTCGTCAGGTTTGCTGCGACGGCCGTGTACGATACGCAGGAAGAAGAGCGAGCCGGTTGGCAGGAGCATGCGGTGGGATCGAGGGTTGTCCCGGTCCGTTTCCACACGCTCTCCATCCTTGTACCACTCCACGGTGGGGGTGGGTCGCCCCTCAGCCTTGCAGTTTAGGGTGGCCGGTTCACCCTTGGATACGATCAGGTCAGAGGGGTGTTCAACAATGCGAGGTGCATAGTCTTCCTGCCGCAGACGGGATCCTGCGGAAAATAAAATTATAATAATTAGAATCTAATAAAAGATTAGACAGACAGACAGATAGATAGATAGATAGATAGATCAGCCAATCACAATCATGAAATCAATAACACTGTGGTATACATTTTAACATGATTCAGGAATCAAATGGATAGGCAGGTTCCTCAAGTTTCCAATACTTGCTCATTTATGCTGTTCTGATGTACAAGCACAATCAATATTCAAGCAATATTAATGACAATCAATTTTCCAATGAGCTTCAGGTCAGATGAGATTCCGTTTTGTATCCTAATGCAAATTCAATACAAATAAATTGCGCTGCTGACTAGATCCAGATGAATGTATCCTGATATTTTCATGTCTGAACATGATGACTTTGGCTACAGGAGACACCGGCTAAACTAAGCACATGATGTCATGGGGATGCATTACAACACACAGTTATATACACACAGTTACCCCAAAATGAATTTTCGTTCACCATATGATCACGCTCACCTGTATGATTTTCTTTCTTTAGAGGAGAAAAATGGTGACGAGAGCTTATTGAACTTGTTGAGCTTTTTATGTGCTAATTTGTAATGAAATTTACTAGCAATTTCTTAGCAAAAATGGTTTCAACACCAAATTTTTCTCTTACCTATATATATAGATATTCTTAATTTTAGCATCTCTTAAATGTTGTAAAAGTCGGTCACAATTGGCTTCCATTCAATGTATGAAAAAGGGCAGCACTAACACCTTTCAAAGAAGAAAGAAGAAAGAAGTACATACATGGTTTGAAATAAATAGAAAATAAGGGTGAATAAATGACAAAATGAACCATTCCATGAAATTTCTTGTAATTCCTGAAGCAGGTGTTGGTAACTTCCTACGAACATATTGGTGTGGCTTTGACTATCCCAAAAGCTCTGGGAGGGAACCAAGCCCTTCATTACTGAAATCTCTCTGTTCTTTGGACTGCGGCAGACCTGTGCTTAAACCAAGCCACCGTCATTTCAGTGGTGCGCCACTTCCCTGATCAAAGTCATGAAATGAGAGGGCTGTAAAGTTAGGGATGAGGGGGTGTTTGGAGGAAAAGGGAGATAAGAGGCATTGCAGAAAGACACACATCAGACAGCTCCGTGGATGTCTGGGTTTGTGTGTGTGTGTGCGTTTGAAGGCTGGAAGTGTAAAGGAAGCACAGTCACTGCATAGGGAAATACAAAAGTAGCTAAAATTGGAGACTGCCAATCTGCCTTTCTGGGCTTAAGTCGTTTGCTTGTGTTCAGAGACCAGTGAACTGCACCCGTAAGACCTGGTTTATATGCAAATGAGGCTTGCATCTTTAATGCCTAACGGCTACAATATAGTGTGTGTGCATCTCAACACTGCCCTTTGGAGTCCATTCAGCCCCAATTAAAAAGAGCTAAGATTAATTGGCAGTACAGGGTCAAAATTCATTCATTCATTCAACCCCCCAACCCACCGGCTTTTTACTCGTTTTTCATCCCATCCCCCGTTCCTTACATCCAACTATCCCTCCCTCCGGCCCTTCTGCGGAAGGACAGCTCCAGAAGACAGCGCCTGTGAGCGTTAAATCATCCCTAACATCAGCGCGCGTTTGTGCGGGGTAATGCATTCATTGATTTGCATGTTGCTGAGACGAGTGGTTGGTTCTCGTGTTTACAGAACGTGTAAATATGTAATGGGAAGATAATGAGCTGTGCTTTCTGACGAATATGAACACACTGCAGGCCAGCAGGACGATACACTACCAGTACTTTTCAGCAAACAACACAGAGCGAATCCATAATGGCTATTGTCTGCTAACAGCCATGTGGAAGTATTGTTTATTTACAGAAATTATCTGATATTGTATAAACAAAAGTACTATTATTATAATTAGTCTAAATCCATAAAATGAATAAGAGAAAATGTTATATATAGACATTTTATGGTCTAAACATGACTGAAAAAAAGTATATTTTTTTAATGCACACAATACATAGCGTATAGCTAATAAATAAAAAATAAAATAACAGAAAGTTAAAAAATACAACAGTTCAATATTTGGCCACTTTATATTATCAGCACTGACTGTAAATCACAGCAGCCATGCTAATATTGATATTATATATTTATTTTCACCCTCAATCCAGTTTTGACGTTTATCTGTGATGCAGAATGAAGACATTTTCCATTATTTTAAAAAGCAATTAATGTCAATACTTGATTAAATGTTGCATCCAATAAGTGTTTTGTAGCAATCCAATGTTCAATCCAATAAGTGTTCATTATATATATATGGGCAGTATATCAGCCACCTCTCATTCTCTAGATATCCGCTTCAGTACTGGCTATTGAAAAACCCAATATGTTTGTCTATAATAAAAAAGGATGTATATTGAAGAATGGTGACAGAAGAGATTTATAATAGAGTCAGAAAAAATAATGAGGAAGAAAATGGCTCAGGGTAATCTCTCAGATGGAGCGTCCGCATATTAAGTTTGGTTCTTCTATCCTGTTAGAGCAGTCTGACTTCATCTAAGCTGGCTGCATACGCTTAGAGAAATATCCAGTCGGAGAGAAGAAAAACTACCCTCCACCTCCTCCTCCTCCTCCTGAGGTGCTCATGAGTCCACTCACAAAGTCAGAAGACCTCACTACATGCAATATTCCCACTGCACTTTGAAATGCAGAAGCCCCACTCTCGCTCTCGGCAGACCAGCCGTACTTCTTTCTTTAATTAATTTTTTTATACAGTGGAATGCTGCATATGCTCAATAATGAGAGGTACCACTGAGGGCGGCGCCACGTTACACGGTGAAGTATATTTAAAATGTACATGCTGTGAACGAGACAAAAATGCAAAGAAAGAATTAAATGAATGAATGAAAGAAAGAAAGAGAAAGAGCATCTACTCTATGACTCAGTCTCTCTTCATGGATAATAAATAAAAGCAGCTGTGTTTCTAGTATTTCTTTCTCAGCGCTCTGCTGACTCTTTTCATGTTTATTTCCACATCTGACTGTTTTCTTCCTTTTGCTTGTCCACTGCTTTTGGTCTCCTGTAGCCTTTCTTTTTCCCCCTCTCTTTTTTTTCCATGCTCTTTCCTCTTGTGCTCTTTCCTGTTCTCTGAGAATATGAGATGAGCTAATCAGCTCCATGGGCTCAGCGGTGGGACGCTGGGATTTCTGCATCTGAGATCTGATCGATCGCTGCCTAGGGCAAGAATCATTTTCCTCCTCTCAGACTGACACACACACACACACACACACACATACATACATACATACACACACATGAAGTACACTCAATATGTGAGGCTGTATCAGTCCCACTATCCTTCTATCACTGCACTTTTCCTCATCGGGTGAGAGAAAGTCACTGGAGGTTTGCACTGGAGGTAATTAAGGGGAGAGGAAACCTCGGACAGGGGATTCAACACAAGCCTGAAAATCCCTTACTCTGCTTGATTTGATGCAAACATAAAAATGCTGTCAGGCAATCCTATTACTGCAAAAAAAATATATACATATATACATATATTTATATTTACACATTTATGAATATATTAGGGGTGTAACGGTACGCAAAAATCACGGTATATGTATATATATATATATATATATATATATATATATATATATATATATATATATATATATATATATGTATATATATATATATGTATATATATATATATATATGTATATATATATATATATATATATATATATATATATATATATATATATATATATATTTATTTATATATATATATATAATAAAAAAGAATAAGAAATAAAATACTGCTGCAAAGTTCTCCACTAAATAACTAAATAAAATACTCTCAGTCTCAAAACAATATCACATAATAAAATATAATGAAAAATATAAATAAATAACTATGATTACAGTTTGGACACACCTTCTCATTCAAAGAGTTTTCTTTATTTTCATGACTATCGGAATTAAGAGCAAAGGTCTGTTTAAATGCAGACAGGAGCTGCATTTGAATTATGGTCGTTATTTTCCTAGTTGTAGTGATTTTCACACTCGCGTGATTAGGGCTGTGCACATGTGTGATTTTCATGCACATCTCATCAGTAAAGATGCTCCTGTAATTAGAAGTATATCTCCAGCATGTGCGTTCGGATCAGGGTTGCCAGGTTTTCACAACAAATCCTGCCCAGTTGCTTCTCAAAACTAGTCCAATCGCGCTTCCAGGAGGTTCCCCGATAAAAATTGCTTCCCGGGGTTGCAATATAAGTTTTTTAGCAGGGTTGCCTTGCTTAAATTCACATTTTAGGTGCTAAATATCACATTATTTGTATTGGGGTCACTTCGACCCGCGGACATGAAAAACAAACACAGACTTGGCAACACTGGTTGGCATTTACTACACCGAGCCGTAATTCACTGACAATCTACACAAAATCGATGTCAAAATCGCAGGCGATTCTTTGTCGATTTTGAAACCGATTTTGTGTTAGTTGTCGGTAGACTACGGCTCTGTGTAGTAGCTGCCGCTCCACCTGAACCAGTGTTGCCACGTCTGTGATTGTTTTTCATATACGCGATTTGAAGCAACCCCAATACAAATAACGTGATATATAGCCCCTAAAATGCGAATTTTACCAAGACAACCCTTCCAAAAAATGTATATTTTAACCCCGGGAAGCAATTTTTATCGGGGAACCTCCTGGAAACGCGATTGGGCTAGTTTTGGACTAGTTTTAAGAAGCAACTGGGCAGGATTTGTTGTGAAAACCTGGCAACCCTGATCTGAACGCACGTGCTGGAGATATACTTCTAATCACAGGAGCATCTTTACTGATGAGATGCGCATGAAAATCGCATTTGATTTTTTGCACAGCCCTACGCGTGATGCCTTTTGAAAACTTTAGAATCAGCTGCAGGGCGGGATTTGCGCTGAACGCCGAGGCTCCCTGTTTGTGTGGAAACACGAATATGTACCTATGTTCCGCACACAAAATATTGCATTCGGTCATTAAATTACCGAAAGCCCTATACCGAAATGCTCCGGTACGATTACACATACCGTTACAACCCTAGAATATATACATTTTAAAATTATTTTCCAAATTCAATTGTCGATCAAATATGAATTATTTCTAACTTTTGGTGCCAGTGCATGCACGTAATTACGCAATTTATTGAAAAAGTTGGAAATACATAGTAGGTGCGAAATGATTCTTTTTACAGTTTTTCCCTCACAATATTACTATATTTCTTCTTCAATATGAATTCATTCTGAAAATTATCACTACATTAATTTTTCATTTGGACTTTATTAAGACACTGCGAAAAAAAAAAAAAAAAACCTTATCGTCTTCAGTAACTCGCACTGCTGCCTCAAGGTGGGAAAAAATAATTTTGGGTTGATCTATAATGGTTATATCTGGGGTCTTCTTCAATAAGGTGTGAGTGTGTGTGTGTGTGTGCATTTGTTAAGTTGCCTGGGAGGAACCGAGAGCGTATCAGCGGGGTGCTTTCACTCTAGTCTGCCTTTGCAATTAAAAAACTCCACATACCTCTCAGACATGTTAACCTACACAGCTCACAGCTATATTCATGCATGTTGCAATTACATTTCAACCTACAGTGCAGTTCACTTCTTTTATTTCCACACAGAGGGGAGGAGGGGAAGGGACGAGAGAGAGAGAGAGAGAGAGAGAGAGAGAGAGAGAGAGAGTCACACGGCAGTTTTAATAAGTTCAGCTTCAGTGGCTGTGTTAACTTCAGATGGAAATGAGCTGTTCTCAGTGAGTCCTCATCAATTAGAAAAGAAGAGATCCTGGCACTGAGAGAGAGTTACGGCCAGACACTGATCGCCTGACGACGCCAAGGTCACACAGTGTTAGTATAGTGTCTGAGAGACACTGGACAGAGAAAGAGAGATCAAACAAGAAAGAAACAGAAAGTAAAAGAGATTGAGTGACTTCAGAACGAATAACAAAAAAGGTTCAAACTTTTTATACTATAGTAACACTGATATATTAATATACGTATGCATTTAAAGGTCCTATGACATGAAAATTTCACTTTCTGAGGTTTTTTAACATTAATATGAGTTCCCCTAGCCTGTATATGGTCCCCAAGTTTCTAGAAATTTTAATCGGTGTAAATCAAGATTTTGCTATCTTTCTCTGCCTTTGAGAAAATGGAAGCTCAAACAGGCTGATCTTGAATCTCCTCTTTGTGACGTTGTAAGGAGAATTGTTACCTCCCCTTTCTCTGCTTTGCGCGCCCAAATATTTACATATAATTCAGTCGCAATGTCAGCAAAGGCGTTACAAACAGACTTTTATGATATGGATTTGACAGCACCGCCACATTATATATATATTTGAGAGGGGTTCCACATGTAATACGCATTTCAAATGCAAAGATGTCAGCCAATCACAACAGTTGTCGTTTACTCGGAGTCTTACAGCAGACACGCCCCTTCAAACAGAGCATTCAAGCCAGAGGGCTAATATCAGGATATAAAAATGCTTTTTATTTCTAAATTTTAAATGTAAAAATCATACTAACAATATAAGTACACCTAAGGAAACATTAAAAAGCATTTAAAGAAAAGGAAATAATCCATGTCATGGGACCTTTAATTTTTACTTATTGTGAAACCTAAATCCTAAAAAAACTAAATTGAAAAACTATCTATCAAAAAAATCTTTCAAAAATATCAAGCACCAACTGTTATTAACATTGATAATTATAATAAATTTATTTTGAGCAACAAATCATCATATTTCAACAATTTCTGAAGGATCATGTGATACTGAAGACTAAAGTAAAAGCTGCAATTTATGGAATAATCTGCATTCTAAAAACATTATTATATATATTTAAAATATTTTTAAATATTACTATATTTTTTTATCAAGTTAAAATAGCCTTGAATGAATGCATGCATTTATATAGCGCTTTATGGTGTATTGTTGTACACCCAAAGCACTCTACAATCATGAGTGGGGGAGGTCTCTCCTCAACAAGCACCAGTGTACGGCATCCACCTGGATGATGTGACGGCAGCCACAGTATAATGACGCCAGTTACAGGAGGACAGGAGAGTCACAGAGCCAATCAAGTGGATGGGGATTATTAGGAGGCCATGATTGACAAGGGCCAGTGGAGGGAATTTGGCCAGGACACTGGGGTTACACCCCAACTCTTTACGAGAAGTTCCATGGGATTTTTAACGACCACAGAGAGTCAAGACCTCATTTTAATGTCTCATCCGAAAGACGGTGCTTTCTGGACAGAATAGTGTCCCTGTCACTATACTGCGGCATTGGGACCCACACAGACCACAGGGTGAGCACCCCCTGCTGGCCTCACGGACACCTCTTCCAACAGCAACCTAGTTTTTCCCAGGAGGTCTCCCATCCAGGTATTGACCAGGCTCAGCCCTGCTTAGCTTCAGGGTGATATGGCTATGGTGGGGCTTGGTGAACATAACACACTTCATCTCTCTCTCTCTCTCTCTCTATATATAAATATATATATATATATATATACACATATATATGTATCTCCACAATGCAATCAAATCCTGATGGATAAGATCAACTTCCTGTTGATGTGTTAATGTGTCACGAACACAGATACTTTACTCCTGTCTATTTGTGTGAGCGCTGCAGTAAAAATCTCTCTATATTTCCTTATCATGACAGAGGAGATAAAGAAACAAGCCTCAAGTATTGAAAGGCCTTAATGAAGCTCAAAATTCCTGTTTCCTGCAAACATGCCCTGTAGCACAGCACTGAAACAAAGAAGAGCGTGAGTCACCACACAGGACTGCTCTGCTGCTTCAGAATCGCTTTCAGTCACAGCTGGCCCAACTCTGATAGGAGTATATGAGCACTGATAAGACACCCGCACCACAGAGGGCTTTGGTCTATTTGTAACACAATTAATTGGTGATTAGCAGGCCATTTAGTGGGATTTATTGGGCAAGATAAGCACAGGGTGTGCATTCTGCCTTTTCACAGAGATAGCTTAGCAACACCTGTACAAGTCGTAAAACTGAGTCAAAGAGTCGTAAAAAACAGAGGGTGGATCTGCTTGAATGCTAGAGATCGGTGAACTCAACCGGCATTTCTTGCCTGTCTTATCCCAGCTAATTAAAGTCAAATGTACACTGTACGATTTAGACTCAAATGGATAATTTATGGCCTTTGCAATGAATCTAAGCTCAGTTCTGAGTTCTGACAAAGAAAAACTTAAGGTCACAGCCTTGTAGCACAAGATACTTTTAAATAAAAACATCAATACTGGCTAGGGCTGCATATGGTGGGAGGAAAAATAATCTTAATTTTTCTGATCAAAATTCAACAGTATTCAGATACAGAAATTGAATGAGCAAGTGTTTTTATCTATGTGTTTTGTTTGTTTTTTGTTTGTTTGATGAAATTCATTGGTTCTGTAAACCAATATACTGTTATACATACATTTTCTTTCTCAATTGTTTACCTTCACCTAAACCATAAGCAAATGTGTTTACAAGGATACTTGCAGAGACATGCATTTTGACATAATTCCGTGCTTATGCGTCATTTCATGCACAAATAGACACGGATGTGAACAGAATCCAGTGTTCACGTGCATCTGTGTGGCTCTCAAGGATGCGAGCGGCGTGACGCAACAAAATACTATAGAATTATAATCAGTGATGCTGTATACACTGGATGCGGCGCGGCATGACACAAATCCCCGACTGTAAACTGATGCCTCGTTCTCTTTATGACGTACTGACACAAAGTTCAAATGATTTGCAAAGGCTGCTTTGTCGCGTTCAGTGTAGACAGACTTTGGGGTCGTTCACATGTCGCAGTTGTACGCGCCGCTTTCTCCTGCTTTCCAAAGCATTCGGCAGCTTGTGCTTTCGTGGAGTCTGCCATTGCTAAGCAACTGTGACCTGCGCTGTCAACAACGACCCAGAAATTAAAATAAATGATCAATGGATTTCCAACGTTTGCACTAGCTCAGCTACTAAATTCATTAACAAATGGGTATCGTGTCCAGTGTACACTAAGTAGACAGCCTAAAGGCCCTTTTTACCGCCGCGGCGTCTGTAAAGTGCATTTGCAGCTTTTGAACGCTGAGTGACGCTTTAACCACAAGTTATCAAACAAGCGCATCACAGCACATTTTCGCAAATAGACGTCAGTTTTGCCTCGCTGATGTGTTCCATTTGACGGCTTCAGTCACGGGAAATGAAAGAAAAAGACTATAGTTAAAATATTTCATATATTTAAAATGTTATATTCACAGATTAAAGTTTGGTACTTATTAAGTTATGTGCATTTATTAGAACGAATTCAAGCAGGATAAATGTCAAGCCTGTGCCTGAGTCTGTGCTTATATTTTCTCTAAGCTACATGGTATTAAACCATATTTTAGATTTGATACATTTAAAAGGTGTGCAGTTTTATATTATATGAATTATGTGTTATATTATTCAAAAGAAATTGTGGTTTACTTTGCATCTGAGCATTAGTAGTGGTAGTGGTAGTAGTGGTAGCCTATTTTAGGGGGGTAGGCTACATGGATTAATATGCAATGTCAATATTTTCATATATTATGCCTATATTTTAATTTATATTTTAAAATTCCTTTAATAAAACAACATGCATTTTTGTTATACGTTAACTGTCTTTTATTTTGACCGATAACTTCTTGGAAAAAAGACATTTGTCTGTAAACTGATTAAGAAATTGTTACATGTTTAAACGTGAAGCGCTGTATAATTTCGTTCACTTTAATTATGCCTAATTAGCCTAAAACAAGAAACGAATCAATTAAACCTGCACGATTTAGCTAAATCTTTGAAACTCTAAAGAATGGACGGATTAATAAACCGTCCTCATGATTAAACTCAAGTTCTCTGCAGTAAAAAAAAAGTTGTCTGGATGTTTTCTTTATTTATTTTAAACACACAAAAAAATATATTAAGTTTGTGAGAAAAAAAAAATTAAGTCTTGTATAGGTTTCATTTTAATGTATTAATCACCTATTTTCGTTTGTTGCATGTTTTTTTTTTTGATATTATATAATTCATGTATAAATTACATTTTATTACATTTAGAAATAATAACGGATGGGCTAATAATATTATTATGTACAAACAGGATATATTTAATAGCCTTCACTTTACAACAAATCCTTTAAATTTCATCAAATATATCAGAACAAAACAAGAATTAAAAATATAGAATTCTAATGGATAAATATAATTGCAGTATATAATAATATAGGCTTAGCTATAAACAAACAAAAAATAATAATAATTTAAAGCTAAGCATAAGGTAAGGTTGGGCTTTCTCATTCTCTAACTCGGGAGAAATCCGTTTCCATATTCGTGATGTTGCCCATTTGAAGCTTACGTATTATTCATGAGGTAAAATAGGCTTTGTTGTTCACGCGTGTTTCAATATCGATGGAAAAAAATCATAATTAACAATATGTGGAGTAAGTTGATCGCTGCTAACGCTGAATGTCTGGTGAATGACTGCTGTTTCCAGTGAATATGTGCACGAGACACCAGCGCGATCAAACAGGAGAAACAGAAAATACTCAATTTTTGGTCACACATAAGGCATAATTCAAAAATGCAAAGTGTTAGTATTTTGAAAAAATCAAGAATAAAAACAGAGTAAATAATAATTATTGCTAAATGCTGGACCGTTCCCATTTGCTCTGCATATGGAACCTGAAGATTTTTTTTTTAAACCAAGAATGAACCGAAATGAAAATGAAATGAAAACATTTAGCTTTTTATCCGTATATATATATATATATATATATATATACATACATACATACATGGGCCTTATATTTATTTACTGTTTAATAACAATAGCATGCATATGATCCTTTGTGTAAAGGTCTTCTTTTAATTTTTGATGAGTAGACTGTAGCCTAAGACTATCTTACGTTTTAAAATTAACTCACTGTAAATGTTTGAATATTTTTTAAAGACGTTACAATGTTATATCATAATGTTATTGTTGTTTTACTTCTTCCTTTTATTTCATTTTACAATTACATTCATTTCACAATCCGTCCCTTTGCGCCACCTGTTGGTAGTTTCGCGAATGATTTTAACACGCGACTGAATTACAGTTACACGCGGTACACGTGGCGGTAAAGCCCAATTAGGCTGTATACCTACTGTAGATACTGTGTCTGTGTGAGCAAAGAAAACGATCAGTATAAAAATAACGATCAGTATACTAAACATCACACATCCTGCAATGTGACTATCGTGGATGTGCACATCATGATATCGATGATGAAACGATATATCGTGCAGCCCTACTACTAAATAAAAATATTCAACAAAATAAGAAATCGCTAAATAAGAAATTAAAAGTGTTAATTTTAAAACAAAAAACAAAATTAATAAAAAAGAATAAATAATAGCAACAATACTAATAATATTAATATGTTTACAGCACAACTGTAAAATTGCAATAATAAAATAACAAATGAGTTTGTGTGGAGCATCATTTACTGCAATCTGAGTTGCTCTGAGATACTGAAAACACCAAGACATGAGATGCTCACATATAGTAAAAAATAAAATAAAAATGTGCTGCACTTCACTCTGAAACATTCAATGCATATTTTCCCTCTGAAAATGTCAATGCATATATTAATTAATTTTGCCTTAATATTGGCTTTTCTACTCAATTTAAAACATAAATATCTTATTAATTAACGTTAGCCTTGACAAACTCCAGACATTCAGATTTATTTTGCATTTGAAACATTGCCAACATCAGCACAAGCTTGCTAGGGTTGAGTTGAGATGGCATTCGCCGTATCAATGAGCTCAGAAAGTGACAAAACCAGTAAAATGCTTAGTCAAAGTCCTAAAATTCTTTCTTACAGTCTGACAGCTTCATAGAGTACAATCTGACAGTTTACGATAGTAATGGACCCAAAAAAACGACACTGTATATACCCGACTTAAGATCAGAGGGCTCCGAAAAGTGAACTGCCACTCTCTGTCATTTGACGTTATTCAAGAAAGCGCCACTGAAGCTCTTCAGAACGCAGACGCCAGGCCTCATATTTCAAACTCAGAATTCGCATCACGACCTCAGCCGAAACATCCATCCTCACAAGTCCCATTTGGGGCCGCCGGAGGATTTCAGAAACAAAGGCGAGCCCGGAGAGGAAGGCCTCTGTCAGCTGTGAAACAGATCCGCAGGGTCTCCTCTGGCTGTGGGGGTCAGGGGCAGCCCGGAGAGAGAAGCAGGGCTCCTCTGGGAGACTGCGGCCCATCATGCCCAGGGGCCCCCCAGTCTGGAGGGCTGAAACAATAAGAGTAGTCTTTCTGCCTCTGGCTCCAGTCAATCTCAACAGACACCCCGAAACAGATGGAGAATGGCTGAGGCTTTCCTCAGAGAAGATGACGCTGAATGTGTACAGTGACATTGTGTTAGTGATGTGTGACACTCATAAGTCATTCTGAATATCCCTGCTGCTGTATGAGACCTGATGATCATGGATCTGTACTGCACACTAAACTCTTTACAATTTTTTCTTTTCTAAAAACAAACAAATTGTTTTTTAACCAGATTTCTCTGATAAAAAAAGACAATGTGACCCAAAATTTTGTGATAATACATTAATATGACTGTGGAATTAATTAATTAAAACAATTAAAAATATTTGTAATATTACTAAAATATTTAACAAAATAAGAAATTACTAAGTTTAAATAAACAAAAAAAAAAATCGAGGATTTAAGAAAAATCGTTGGAAATCCATTGATCATTTATTTTAAGAAAAATGAGATACTGAAAACACCAGTCATGTGCCGCTCAAGTTTAAAAGAACACAATGACGTGCTTTTCTCTGAAACATGCAACACATATCGCTATAAAACAAACAGCATTAAAACAACACATATTATGCAAAAAAATAGATAGTAAGTTTAAAATGTATTCGTAATAGGAAAAATCAAAATTTTCGACCATTATTTGTAATATTAACCTTATATTATCTATATATTTTTTTCACTTTCTTTTAAGTAAATGTGAGTGGTTTACCCATGAAAGTAGCAAAACATTTCCAAAAGCTATCTCTTTGTCACATGACCTCTTAGTGTGCATGGTGACATCCAGTTATCATATCTACAATAAAATAGATTATTTTCCAAATTTCACTACAATCTTATGTAAAAACGTATTGCATTCTGATCAAATTTTGAGTCAAAAATGTGTCGAAAAAATCACAACTTACATTATTTAAAGTTAAAATTATAGATCATCTATAAAATTACTTGTATGTATGGTTTACGTGTTATAATTGTGCATACTACGCACTTTATACATGCTCAGTACTGTACAAATGAAATCAAATATACAGATATTGATGAGAGATATTTTTGTCAAACTAGTCTTATATGTGGCTAAAAATTTTTTTAAATATGTGGCATTATGGCACTGTCAGGCAGTACAAAATCTCTGACGTATACTGGCGTCTTGTGAATGAGAAATCAGAAAAAGAGATGTACGAAGGCATCATATTCCTCACATATAAATAATTCACCTGTCGTCCTCATGTCCTCACCCTCAGAAAATTCACAGCAGCAGGATTCCGCTGCTTGTTAGTGGATGAGGGCGACAACGTCAGTTTAGATACAGCAGTGGACAAAATAATCTGAGTTGCTCGTGTCACACAGAGACGCTGTCACTCTTCCTCACTGCTGCTGACAATTAAATCAGCCCCTCACGTGTATATTTACGAGACCCCTCAGTGTGTGAAAACACTTTTATTCTCGGGGGACGGCTGTGATGCCTGTCCTACAGTATCTCCACTAGGCGCATGCAAAACAATGGTATCTGCAATTAAACTTGGGACAGCATGCAGGCTGAAGATCCAGTGTGTGTGTGTGTGTGTGTGTGTGTGTGTGTGTGTGCGGTGAAGAGATTTAGAGTCACACTGGGAGATGTGTGAGTGAAGCGCTCTGCCAATTACATCTTGTTTTTGTTATTCCGCATTGAGGGAAAGCCGAGTGACTTTGACCAATGTTTCCACTGTATATCAGGACAACTCCCACTAGCTGGAGAACCACACACGAGAATAAATTAAGAGCGTTAAACATTCATTTCCCAACAGAGGATGTTCTAGTCGTTTAAATAGACTTCACAAAGCCATGCCAAAAAACGCAGGCCAAATTCCCATCAACTCAGTGGGATGGAGCAAGTGCATCTCAAAGTTTCACCTCCCAATCCAACTAAGCTGGGAACTTTTCATTCTATTAATTTTTTTTAATAAAAATAAATATATTTTAATATTTTTATAATATTAAAAAAAACTTCTAGCACTGATTTAAACAGTAGTAGAAATAAAATGGATTAAAGTTGCTAAACTGGATTGTTTTTGTGTGTGTGTGAATCAGTACTTGCCAATCATTCAAATAAGTTTAAATGGTTTGCTTCGATAAACTGATTGATATCTCAATGACAACACTAATTGAATTATATTACTTGAATTAGATCAAACTGTCCGCATCAATAAACTGCTTCATTCATTAAATATTCTGAATGAACTTGGCAAAAAATGCCTGTTTTGTTGAAATGGAAGGTCCTGATAGAAAACTCTATCTATTCCTACTCAAAATATATGTGTACCAACTTTTAATCTGGCCTAGAGCTCTTTCCATTTTTGCATACTGTACTGCACCATGTATTCAAGGACAATTAGAACACATTTGATTCAACAGCAGATCTGAGTCTTCCCAAGGTCAAGCTTCCTCTCTGTGTTTTTTCTGTTCCAGTCTCACCTCTTAGAGGGAAGACAACTTGACCCGAGCCCTCCCTTGGCACCATCAACTCGTAGATGAATATGGCACTCAGGGATCCAAGCCAAGACAGAAAAAACAACAACTTCTGTAAAGTTGCCAGAAACATAAGCATGGCAGGCAAAGAGGCTGGGGAAAAAAAGTTGAATGCCTTTTAAATATCATTTAGGAGATGGCAGATGAGATTGCAGTGTAATGGAAGTTGGATAACATATCACGTTTATCTGATGGCTTGCGGCCTATAACGGTTTTTGGGAGAATGTACATAACAAGGACACGGGATGCCGGTAGGAGTGCCCTAGGGTTCGCTACTGGGTCACACAAGTGTGATTACAGGTTGCCGTGTGAATCACAGTTAATATTTCAACCCCGAAAAGAAGACTTTGCTCGAATGATTGCTTAAACCTGGTGTTTAACAGCTGATAGGACTGGGGAATTCCAGATAATCTGATGAGCGCATCATTCTGTGGATAACTGATATTGAATCCCTGACTCTTTACGTCTTTATGACTACATGTTGTGTAATATAACTTTACGACCATAATTCTTTGCGGATTATTCAGAGAGATCGAAACTGTGAGCGGCGGATTCCTTTTATAGTCCAGACGTCCAATGCTTTGAAGACTGACACTCTACCCCGGTAAGCATCAAATCCGGATGGCCACGCCTGAGATGTCACGACACCATCTGTTCCCTCTCCAGTTGCTTGAGAACACATAAAAAAAGCAAGACTGCATTTACAACACGCAACTTCCTGCCTGCCCGTAATTCCTCAGGAGCTCCCGTGAATGTCGTACATCCCCTGAGGATGCCACTTCAACACGTCTGACATTTCTCCTCTCAATTAAAATCCCTCTTTTATGCCACATATAAAGATTTGTGTGCGACAGACTAAACGCTGCCAATCATCACTGCGAGAACGATGAGGTTTTCTATCCAGTATGCATTAGTTTGTACCGTGCATGCCAAGCAAACATGTTTCACGTCAAGATCACTGGAACTAAATGTATCTAAAACGGCGCTAAGCATGAGCCTAATGGCTGGTTTATTTTTAAAAATAAATTGCAGGGTGCCACAAAGCTTAAAAAGTGTCTGTGTTGACTCATTTCTTGCGGTCGAGGAACATGGCAACCATGCAAAGTTAACATTCTGGTATTTCCAACCAAGGACGAGGAGCATGAGAAAGTGATTATTAAGATAATAATTATTATCGTTGAGACTAAAAGTAGGGGAAGAAAACAAAAATCAAGTCTGAAAATTAGCTGTGATGCCGCAAGCTTTCAAAGTGATATACAACCAGAGGAACGCAGGGCTGCAATAATCCTTAGCATAGCAGCAGAAGTGCCCACACCAGGGACCTTCGCCAGACAGCTTGTCTTACATTAGCAAAGCGCAGGCCAACCCGAAATCTGAGCGTGTGGAACAGTTTCTCTAGTGAGGGCTCTAATGCCAAGCCAAAATCCTTTGTTTCAGTTAGCGACAACAATAGGTGTAAGAGCAGTTCACAGATTAGGACAGGATCTGTTTGGCTAGCAGCCAGACAGCGCTAGCATTATACTACTAGGGCTTTTATTGTTGCACAGACCTCAAATATCTGAGAAAACAGTGTGAACAAAGCCTCAGGAACATAGAATTTGTTCTGCTTGGTTTCTGATAACCGTGCAAATGCTGTAAGTGAGCCAAATTGAGATTCGGGGGGTTGGGTTGGTAAATTGGATTAATTATAATCTATACTCATGAACATACTTTTGACAACTCTGATACAATTAATTTTATGAAAGATTTTGTTAACAGAATTAGCTGCACATCTGCCATTGTATTTGTCACTTCATGTATATGCAAAATCTTTAAGTATATTAAATGCAAATCTGCATCTTAAATTCACTACATGAATTTCACAGAATTTTGCACAAAATCACATGTGATTTTTGAATAGTCTTGGAAAATTTGACGTAAACCCAAAGTTTCACATGTGTTGATATGGTTTTACATGCAAAGTTCAGATGACATGATTAAATGTGACTGTGCATGTTTAAGAACTTAAAAACATATTAAATTCATGTTAACGTTCAACACGCAAAATTTACATTACAGTAATCAAATTATTTTTGTGTGGTTTTAGAACATTTGACCTTTAAATCCAAAGGTTTTGCATGTGATGGCCTCAAATGTTCTGAAAACAAATTTCAAGTGTTAATGTTATTAATGTGAATTAAATGGGTTTTTTTTTCTGTAACTTCTTTAAAAGCATTTATACATCTTTACACTTTATACATGCACCACATTAAATTTGCATTGTGCTCAAAATCAAACTATTGCAGAATATTTAATATGTAAACTCAATGTTTCACAATTTAACATTGTTTTACATGTAAAGTTAAAGCTTGAAAAAATTGATTTAAAATTGATATATATTTGGTTGAAAATGTATATAGCTGACTTTATCTTAATGCACTTAATATTAAGTTCACCACACAAAATTCACATTAATTTACACAAAATTCCAACCACCATTGTGTGGTTTTTGACTCTAAAAGCCAAATATTTAACCAACGTTTTGGTTTCACATAAACGTCAAGTCTCAAATAATCTGAATACAATTTTTGAGAGACCAGATTGATATGATAATATGCTAGTTCTGTTGCACACACTTTGTTGAGCAAATGCATCAAATTCCTTCACTTATTCTCCATGGTTATACTCTAGAGATGATAGCACATCACATAGCAGCTCCTTAGCTACAATTTCAAGGTCAAGCTTTGGATAATTATGCCTCTTGGAGGACTTGTCTGCCTGGGGAGCTCGCTATTCTGCTTTACACCCCGTCTACTCTGGGATTAGCCCTGGGGCAAGGAGCTCTTCGAGATTCTGATCAAGCCTCTCACTCAACTGGCATGAAAGCTTCTTCATCAGCAGGTAAAGCATCCCAGCATGAGGTGGGAAATCAAAGAATACCAAGTTTATATGTAAGTCCGGGCCTGAGACAATCTTTAAAATCATTGACATCACTTATATCAGTGCCTGCCAAACTGTATCAAACGGATGTGGTCCACTTGCAAATGAGCGAAATTTTTGTATTCCACAGACTTGGTTTCCTGTAGAAGCCCAATTAGACTGGGCAGAGTTACAAATAGGAGGGGGAGGATTGAAAAGACCCCGTAATTGAGGAAAATCACTTACCCACAATGCAACAGGGCTGAGGGGGATCAAAGGTAGCCTGTGTATATGTGAAGGTGAACAAACCAGGAGGGGGAGGAGGGTCCATGTTTTCAAATCTACTAATTAGCGGACCCTCTTTTTCCTTGCTAATTTAATTCCCTTCTCTCAAGTCTTTTGATTGTGCTCTCCCCACCAGACCGACACCTCCAAAAGAGAGCGTTAGCATTTCAAAAGTGTATCCAGGCTTTCCCAAATAGAATGGTCACTAGGAAGCTGATCCTGTGAGGAAAGAGAATGAGGTGGAAAGGGAGGGGGATTCAGAGAAGGAATGGCCTTCAACGCCATCTTTCAGATTCCAAAAACACTAGGTTTTAGGTTGTAAAATGAGCCACAGAAAAGCGTACAGCTCATCCAACCCAATAAAGGCTGAGTTGGGATAACTTGAGCCCAAAGTGGGTTCTGCTGAGCACTGCAAAAAATGCCAAAATACGGATGTGTCTCTTTGTACAAGACAAATCCATATAATCACAATCTTTCCAAATAATACATGCTCATGCATTTAGTTTTCACTGTGATGGGTTCCCCGAAAAACCTTTCTTCTTAAAAGAACCTTTCATTACTTAGTGTAAAGAACAATAATTCGAAGAACCCTTTTCCAGTATATTTTGTGCAATTAAAAGTTTCCATGGATGTTAAAGTTTCTTCATGGAACCATCAACGCCAATAAAGAACCTTCATTTTTAAGAATGTATAAAAGCCTACAAGCTAATCCAACAAATGCCCAAATAGAATACTTTTTCATTATTATTATTATTTTGTACAAAATAAATCCATGAATCACAATCTTCCCAAATAATGCATTAATGCATTTACCTTCCGTCCTAAGAAATGTCAAAAATCTCTGATTTTACACTTTCACACTTTTTGTTTCAAGTTCCCCAAATAACCTTCCATTGAACCGTTCTTAAAAGAAACATTCTTTCCTTATGGTTCCCTAAGGAACCATAGATGCCAATAAAGAACCATTATTTTTTAATAATGTAGACAAAATGTGAGATGTAAAAGTGGCAGAAAAGCAGCTCTTTGCTGTTTATGTTTTTGGACAGAGCTCAGTCTGCTTTTTTACTCCCTGGGGAAGCTATTGTGGACCCCGAGTTCTTCATGGAAAGCCCCTCCCCTTTCTCTGGGCCTAACAATTACCCCGTTGAGACGACACAATGCATGAACCCCGTGTCAGCCCCCACTGGGCTTTTCTGCGTGTCGGCTTGCTTTATCTGTCAAAGGCAATGCACTAACCGACAACAAAAAGGCAAGTCTTAAAAACAGTCAAAATAAGTGGGGGGGGGGGGCAGTGACAGCATTAGGTTAGTGTTAGAAAAGCTGGGGAAAAAATGTGCAGTGTTGTGCAGTAATGCACTTGAGTGGTTTTGGAACATTTAGAATGCAAACCCAATGTTCACATGTGTTTGAAAAGTTTTACATGCAAAGTTCAGATGATCTGAAAGAAAAATTTGAGGGATCAAATGTGATTACCATGATCAATTTTACATTCACATGCAATTTGTGTTTGACATGTAAACCCAGTGTTTCACATGTGATGCAAATGTCAAGAAAATGTAAAATCTTTAAACATACATTAAATGTAGATTAAGTTCACAACATGAAATCCACATTAATCTGCTTAAAATCCCACTAGAAAAGCCTTAAAAATAGTGCAATATTGCCCATATTTCATTTGATTTACAGATAAACAAACATTGAGTCAAGATGACACAGATTTTTCGGTCTAATCACAACCGTATGTTCCAGTTCCACTCAGTTTCATTTTGAATAGATAGCGATCTAAGCCAAGAGCCACCATAAACACTCCTTTTCCCTATAATCTTGGTCTAAAAAGCCTCCTAGACCCATCGAGGCATCAAAAACGCCCCCTTTCCAACCTTTAAACGTCATTCCAGCGTCTCTTACAATCTCACAGCTCATTCCCAGACAGTCCGACGCAGCGAGCACCGCAGCGCATCGCTATTTACCCTTCATCACCACGCTGGCCCTGTGACAGCCCAAGGGGTACGCTTGCATTCCTCAAGGGTTTCAAATACCACAAGAGTGCTGGGAGATATAAACAGGGGGACGCGGTCACAGGAAAGGACGTCCCAAGGGCTTTGAATCAAACCCATGTGAGGCATCAAGTCCCTGTGAAGCGTTTATCATTGGGAGCGCTGCTTCAATAAGTATCGATGTCGAATTAATCTGCTAATTAATCAAATTAAACAGCTCTCACATGCTCATTAAAGGTTAAGAATGAGAACCCAATCGGTAAGTTCGGTTTTAAAAAGAACGGCATGGAGATAGTAAAAAATAAACACAAGGTATGGAACCCTGTCTAGCCATCCCGCCCAGCAAGAGTCTGTATAGATTTGTAAATCCACCATCGCCCCTTAATCCGAAGCACCATGTCATTTAATTCCGCCTAATTAGGCTTAGGCAGACGTTAATTGGGATTTAGGTGAACGTGGCGCACACAGCTCAGTGGACGCTGTCATTTTTCACAGGTGTGTGAGGATCAGGGTAACTAATCCCTTGGCCTGTTCTCAAAGACTACTTCCTGATGGGAAATTGCCACAACTACTGGTGTTTTTTGTCAAAATTGGCTTTCCCCCACCCCCCGATATCGTTATTAGTATTGCTGTAGCTGCTGATGATATTCTTATTACCGTTATTATTGCAAGCGCGACCACGCATGGATTTCATCATCTAGAAATCATTTTATTACACCATATTGTGAATCGTCAGCTTGCAGGTCCTGAGTGGAGAGAGAGAGAGAAGGAGCGCCGGAGACAGAAACATCGCTCACCTGTGAGAACAGTGGTCATTAATTGGCCTACATTGCCTGCTGTGCCCCATCAGACACTGACAATTTATTATCTGCACTTAGGAGACCATCCATCCCATCTTCCACCACGCCACACCGCAGGGGTTAACCTGATGGATTCCTTCGTGCTTTCTTTTTGTTTCTTACTCTCTTTCTCTCTCTCTCTGTTTGGCTGCCTTACATGCATGGACACACCCACTCTGAGGATCAGAGAACATGTGTGGCACTTTGAGAGGATGCAAATACCCTGTGCTTCCTTTGAGAACTACCCATTTAACCTGTCTCACGCAAGCATGTACAGTGTATCTTGTTGAGTTTACAGTCTCTGCTTCCTGGCTCAACCTGTTTGATTGACAATGAAGTGCATGAGAAAAGATGATGAATGGTATGCCTCAACGATTTTTACAAAAAATGCCGGACATGCCTTTTACATTGACATTTGTAAAATAATTCTTCTTTGATCATATTAACTGAAAGAATACATTGAATCTTTTTTTACATATAATGTTTCTGTCACACCAAAAGACCATTTAAAGCAATCTTATTGAAAAATAAATACGCTCACTGAAAAATGTGTAAAACTTAAATGAATTTTTTTTTTTATCAACACCAAGCTTGAAATCTAAATATTCTGTGCAGTCACTGAAATAATATTATCAAACAAGCTGCATGCAAGTTATAAATGCTAGTGAATTTAGGTCTCCCAACTACGACAATTATTATTATTTTTTAATTATAATAATTTTCAAAAAACTTTATCATACTTTTTCATTAATTATTATTACTAATTATATGTAAATATAACAATTGTAAAAACGTTTATATTTATTTTGAAATTTGCTAAAAAATTAAATTCAACAGTGTCTTCAAAGGTAATCTAAAAAAAACAGGGGAAAGGAGCAGGCATCATTTTTTAAATGCTAAATGATGTTTAATTGTTAAGAGTAAATATCTTAAGATGTTAAAATAAAAAAATATATAATAACTTTTATATGCTAGTGACTATAGGACTCAAACTATCATTATTAAAATTGTAAAATTATAATTATTAAAATATATTATAATATTTTGGCATTTATTATAACTAAATTATATATATATATATATATATATATATATATATATATATATATATATAAAATTGTTACAATTTATATTTATTTTTACATTTGCTAAAAAACTACATTCAACAGCAAAGGTAATCTAAGTGTAAAAACAGGGGAAAGGAACATGCATCATTTTTAAAATGTAAATATATTGCCATAATTGGACATTTTGCAAGATTGCATATTGAAACATTCATGCATGAAGTATTGGTAGCATGTTTTTAGACACTTTATATTTCTACAGTCTCAAATTTGTCCTCAACACAAGCCTCTAGTCACGGCCTTAAAATCTCGATTTGCTGTTTTATCAATTAAGGATTGCATCTTTGGGTTAAACGCCGCTGATTTTCGGAGGTCATGGAAGAGCTGGTGAATTCTTGACAGATGACATTCGAGCCTCTAATAGGGACAGTTTGACGTACAGTAATAAAACGGGCTCCTGCGGTGAGACATGAATCAGGGCCACATGACGGATGTGCTCTGTCTTAACTATCATTTCCCAGCCTCACAACAGCCATGAGCTAATCAGCAAGTCCTCACAGGCCTCACTGTACAACAGACAATGATTAGAACAACACCATCATTCATTGTCACAAGCAGAAAACACTGCTCAGTAGCCAGAAATCAACACCAACTTCTCATATGTCAACGCTCTTTGGCAAAAACATCCGGTTCCTCGCTCAATCTACAGTTGGGATTGTCGCCATGTCCTTCAACGGCACTTGAAATCTTCCAGCTGACTGTAAGCACGGTGGTTAAGACTCAAATCACGAACGCTGTTGCTGACTGTGCCAAAACACAAGCCGTCCTTGACACGGTTGTCTTCAGATCTAATGATAGCACATACTTTTACAATGCCTAGCATAATTACAGAGCTCTGTACCTGAACGCAACCGGGAAGAGTTTGTGTTTCTCCATCTCTCAGAGAAGATGAGCTCTACCATGAAGTTCAAACCATGACCCTTGACCTTTCTCCCTGCGGGTGCTTGTTAAAGCGCTACACTGTTTCCTCAAAGCACAGATGCCTCTCAGCAGTGGTGCGGCCCACAGCTAATTCTCAGAGCAACTCCATTGGAATCCAATACAAGCAAGGCACATGGGAAAGGAATCCATGCTTTCCCCCCGAATTAATTTCCTTGGTGAAATACGACTTCATTCGACAATCCTCCTCTCTGTTTCAGCTCGCTGATAGACATGATTTAAGCTGTTTATTTCTGATTACATTAATCAAGCAATCACTTCATCTGTAATCACGAGCAGACGTAAAAAATCTGTAATTTGTTGCCTTATGTTTTATTTATACGGTTGCAGTTGTAAATTAATCTAGTTAATCTCATTCTCACTCTCTTTTCTATCTCTGTATGTAGAATTGCACAACATAATCACAGAAAGTAATCAAATTTTTAAGCTGAAGTGTGTCATTTAGGCACCAAACACAATTCTTTAAATAGGTTTTATCTGCCATTGGGCAGGCAAACAGATAGCCCCACCCAAAACTCATGCTATTGGTTGAACCAGTGATGGATGGCCAAGATGCTCAAGCAAACTGCAATTATTAATTAACTAAGTCGTGGGGAAGTCGTGGCCTAATGGTTAGAGAGTCGGACTTGCAATTGAAAGATTGTGAGTTCGAGTCTTGGGCCGGCAGGAATTGTGGGTGGGGGGAGTGCATGTACAGTGCTCTCTCCACCCTCAATACCACGACTTAGATGCCCTTGAGCAAGGCACTGAACCCCCAACTGCTCCCCGGGCGCTGCAACATAAATGGCTGCCCACTAGGGCTGGGATAAACGATTATTTTTTAAACGATTAATCTAGCGATTATTTTTTCGAAGCATCGATTAATCTAACGATTAATTTTCCCAGACCGATTCGATTTCGATTATCTCCCCATTAATTGACTACTAACAATTTATACATGTTGATTTACATATCTGAATGAAAAAAACATGAATTCCTTAACATTGCAATATATGTTTATTGCTTTTAAAATTACAAAATAAAAGACTGACTAAGAATGCATTACTTTGCACTTGTATAGAGATAGCATTCAATAAAACCTTGAAGCCTTGAAAACACATAGCTTACTGAAACAAGCTTACTGAACACATAGGGCCTAGCTTACTGAAAAAAGTTCTTCTTTCAGATGAAAATAACAACAACTTGCAACTTGATGTCTAGCATTCAATAAAAAAGTTCACCCAAAATACTTGTTTAGAGCAATTGAAAGAATACAGTAACCAATGTAAACTTGAGGGCTTTAAGCTAATACAGAGTGCTTTTCCAAAAAATAAAAATTAACAGTGGGAGCCAGCAGCCTTTCATGGAGAAAAAAAATCTCTGAATGCTCCAAGTGAAACTTTGGCGTTCCGTCCTTTTTCTATCGTGTCTAATGATTTTGGTTTATATTCACGAGGGAGAGAGAGAGAGTGCTCGTGTAGTTTGAAGACTGTGAGTGAAACTGCGCGTGAAACTTTGGTGTTTCGCCCTTTTTCTATATCGTGTTTAATGATTTTGATTAATATGCACGAGGGAGAGAGAGAGCAAGAGGCGCTCGTGTTGTTTGAAGACTGTGAGTGTGCGCGCAGCCGGGGCTCTCTCTCGTATGCGCCCTGTCACTGTCACTCAATAAGGCTTTGACAGCCGCCAAAAAAAAAGATCAATGCAGAAAAACCCCTGGATTGGTTATATACAGTGGACAGAATGTTGATCCGGCCATCGCGTATATTTAGCGCACATAAGGTAAATGTTTTGCAAAAGTTTTTTAGAGAAATAAAAACGGGTCGACGAATCGATGCGCATATTTTGCGTCGACGTATTTTTTGCGTCGACGTCATCGATGACCTCGACGCGTTGTCCCAGCCCTACTGCCCACTGCTCCGGGTGTGTGTTCACAGTGTGTGTGTGTGTTCACTGCTCTGTGTGTGTGCACTTTGGATGGGTTAAATGCAGAGCACAAATTCTGAGTATGGGTCACCATACTTGGCTGAATGTCACGTCACTATAGTCACTATTAATTGAAGGGATACTTCGCCCAAAAAATGAAAATTCTGTTACCAGTTACTCACCCTCAAAACTGTAATTTTATGAGCACAAACAAAAAAATCATGAAGAATGCAACCAAACAATTGCTGGTAGCCATTGACTTCCATTGTTTGGGGGATAAATGGAAGTCAATGGCTAACAGCAACTGTTTTGTTAACAACACTCTTCAAAATATCTTCTTGTGTTCAATGGAAGAAAGAGTTCAAATAGGTTCGGACCAACATTATGATAACATTTTCATTTTGAAGTAAACAATCTCTTTAACACTGCTATTTTCAAGAAATCAACCGAGAAACGTCTCACTTGCTAGTAAATTTCACAAAGAACATTGTGGTATACATGAAATATTGAAATAGAAAGACTGAAATAGAATTTCCTTGTAAAATGTACTCCAATAATCTTTGTTTATTTACAGCTCAGAAAAATCAGTTTTTTGCAGTGCTGTTGTCTCTGCATATAAGCTAAATGACAAGAAAGCATTTTAAAAGTACTTAAAAATGACACACTTGAGTGTGTCTTCCAGGTTTTAACTTGAACACAATTACTTCAGACTCAACGATAATCACAGAGCAAACTGAGGCAATAAAATAAAGCAATCAACGATTTAAGTCATAAACCAGAGTGTCTCTTTAAATCACGGTGTTAAAGCAGCATTGCAAACAGACGCATTCACAGTCAATGGGACCTGCCTGACAGGGAAGTTTCCTCAAAGAAGTAAGCATGCAGTGAGCACAAGGTCTATGCTGACATGACCGAAAACCCAAAGAGAAAGGAATACAGTTAAATCTGTGACAGAGTTACCAGGTTTGCAGATAAAAAAAGGCCCATAGTTTGGTTTAGCAGAGCTTTAGTCAGTTATTTGTGAAGAAAGAGGATCATGGGCAATGTCAACCGGGATTATGCAGGTCTATTACATTCGGCTTAAGGTTTCTGTCAAAATCTCTGCTCGGAGCAGTTCCTCCCGGGCCTGCCAGAGGCTGGAAACTGAAGGAGGGACAGTGATCTCAGATTGAGGTGGTCTAGACACAGCTATGGGATGGTTTAAACCAAGCGGGCGATCAGAATGTTGAATGTAAAAATAATGATGATGTAAACAAAACTTCAAGAGCCAAAGTGAACTTTGCCTAAATGCTTGGTCAAAGCAACAAATGATTTTCTTATTCACAAGAACAAGACAAACAGGTTTAGCATAACTACGAAACACATTAAGGAAGCAAGGCATCCACAATATAAGCTACCTCAACAGTGGTTATTCAGTTTTTTGTTTCTTAACACCTTTAAAAACCAGGCTTGTAACAAGAAGACTTAAAAATACATTTCTACAGGGTTCCAACACTTCCTATCAAAGATTCACACGAGTTTTCCAGTCAAAACCAAGGGAGCGCTGTTTCTAACTAATGCTGACTGAAGTAAAAAAAATTGCATCGGCTTTAGCATATTAACACTGAACCAACACTGCCAGGATAGCACCACAAAGAAAGACAAACCCGTTCTCATTCTTCACTTTTCCCTGCTCAAAAACTTTAAAAGGTAACGAGAATTAGCTAGCAGTTACTCAATGACAGGTTTTAAATGCACAGCAAATAAAAGTTACGCCTCATGCACAGTTATAAGACATGCTACTAATGCTCTCGTATGCTTCACTTTAGTCTGCGGAAACATCGTGATCTTAAAGCAAAGTAAACGTTTTGATTCTTAAGCAAGCATGCCAAGATAATGCCTTTCAGTGAGTACTACTGTTACATTAGCAGAGCATGATAAATGGGGGGATAGTGTTCAAAAATAACTTCCTGATCATTTCGCCAACTAGGTAATGAGCATTTGAAAATGATACAGTAAAGTCACATGTAAAACAGAATCACAAAAACGTGTGCAAAATTAGGCTATATACGCAACTTCTCAGCACAGTATTGAAAGACTCGCAAATGTCAAGCGTTCACCCCATTTCACTGGAACCATATCAAGTGTTTTTTTTTACTTTGCAGAAAGTGCTCGTTCAAAATATATTATTCAACTAAAAGTACGTACCTGTGCAAACGTGTATAAATGCGATAAATAGCACGAATCCAATAACTCTCCCCTTCATTGTTCAAATATTCGCGTTTAGGGAACTGTGTGCAATCCGCAAAAAAAAAAAAAAAAAAGATAACAATAAATCAGAGTTTTGTGTGTTTTTGATCCTTCATATCCAAATGCAATATATATTTTCCAGAATACTCGAGTGTTCCGCAAATTCGCTGATTTCTTTTTTTTTTTTCTTTAAAGGTCTCCGTTAATCTGATAGTAATCCAGTTTATATGTATTCAAACACGCATTCCATGAGTCCAAAATGAATGAAAAGCTCGAAATCAATCGTAAAAAAAAAGTTTATTTTTAAAAGAATAATTCTGCAAGCGCAGAGTTGATCACTTTGTATCCGCTGATCGCATCCCAAAAGATCCCATAGAAAGCCAATGAAAAGAAACGAACTCGAACTCTTTTCCGAAGTTCTAAATGTAATAAGGTCCTCAGCCTAGAAAAGCGACCAGTGTCACATCGTTCAGAAACAATATGAATAAGTCATTTTGAACTCAGAAACTTCAGTTTCCACTGGAACAGCAGAAGCTGATGCTGAAGAATTTGCTGACTGAAGTCCATTGGATGTAGATCACTTCCACTTTTCCATTGCTTTGTAAATTCAAATGTAATTCCAATATTTCCCCTCTACTGTTTTTACATCTTCTTTCAGTTTTTCCCTCAGTGTTTCAATATTTGGATCTATGCATTGAGGTCCGCGTCACTTCGGGCTGAGGGGATTTGAAACAACGGTACTTCATTCAAACAGCATGAATAGTAAACGGCATGGTATGTCCCAGGCTCCCCCTCCGAGGACTGAACAATGGATTGTTCCTAGGGAGAATTAACCTCAGTGTTGCCAGTTCCGCTTATAATCGACATGCTTTTTATGTATCTATTTTTAGAAAGTCTTTTCATAAAACGTGTGCACTTCGCATTTCCCAAATGTGTAAAACGACTAACATTTAGTAACTAATTATAGTAACTTGTATTTGCTTGATTATAAAAATAACAGTGTAATTTAACACATAAAATAAATGAGTTATCTAATATAATGTTTACAAATTTACTTAAAAAAATCACTGTATCAAACTGGGGAGAACAAACACAGAAGGACCCCTTTTGCTTCGATCCATATTAATTCCATACATTAGCCATGTAGGTCATTTTAAATATTATTGTAAAATAATATATTATTGAAAATACACTTTATAAAACTGATTTAAGATGCACTTTAACACAATACAGACCCATTTGGTGTATTTTATGCAAGTTTATGCTACAATAAAGCAGATTAATTAAATCAAGTTATTACATTGTACAGTTTTCCAAAGAGATCTGGCAACACTGTTTAACCTCTTCAGCGCGGCTTCGCCTGTGAAAGAAACGGTTCCCCCAAGGCAAGTGTGTGTTTGATCAAACTTTAATGAATTTACATTTTAAAAGACATTCCCCGCTTTGGTGAAACAGAATAATTTGCTCTTAATTATTTTAAAAGGCGACGCAGTTATGTGGATTTACTGAGTAGTTTATTTGCATATCCATTGGAAAGGATGGATTCAAACGTGTTCGTGTGCGGGTTTGTCTTTATCTACAAAATTGCATTTGTTGAACTCGTAAGCCTCTACTAAGGTTGTGATTTATTATTTTTTTATGTTTTACTTAAGAAAAGATCTTTCGAAGGAGTACCTGTATAGGGATATGTGACTCCACATTCATCTTGCACGCCAGCGCCATGCGTAACCCAACAGCGCCCTCTGCTGGTCTCCACTACACTGCAGCCGATTTCACAGAGAGTTTAGAATACAAAAAAATACAGCTATATGAACATAATTAAGACATATTTTGGGGACTTTTTTTTGTTGTTGTATACCTTAAGTCTAAAATTCCATTATTATTATTATTATTATTATCAATATCTGTTTGCATGTGTTCCTATACCTCATTTTCCTTCACTGGCCCTGCTGCACAAATCTGTTGCAGACACATGCTTTTCTCATCTAAATTCACTTCAGCTCCAGTGAATTCACAAAACAGAATGTAATCAAATAATCCACCACAACAAATATACTAACAAACAGACAAAATGCAATTTGGAGTAAAATCCAAAATCTTTTGCATAGCCAGAAATATTCCTCTGAGCCACATCAGTATGTGCTCAAGCAAAGGGCTAAGGCTAAATCCTAAAATTGTCCCTGAGCTTTTATCTTTTTCATATCTAAAGGACAGTGAAAACCAGAAAGGACTGTGAATGATTACAATTTTAATTGCAACTTAATACAAATTGTAATATATACTGTTGTACCGGTGAAAATTGGACATCTACACATTCTTCATTCTGTGTAGTTTCCACATTTTAGGATAATTATTAAAACTAAATAATAAATGCCATGGGAATTATGTAGCGACAAAAAAATAAACATTTTCTTTTTAGATTATTCACCACAAATACGCTCTCTGTTTCAAGTCACCCATTAGATTCAAAGGTTTTTAACTTCACAATCAAAGATATTAACATTTGAACATCTTTCCCCTGGTAGTATGCCAGAAAAACAGAATAACCCACCCCCCATAAAAAAAAAAGAAAATACTAAACAGGCATAGCTCTAAACTACTAAACAACAGTCCATTCACATTAAGCTTCCCCTAAGATTGTGACTATCTCCATCCTGCCATCAAAGTTTCCTGACCTTCACTAGTCCAGAGTTGTGTCAAACAGTCTAATATACTGGTGGCTATGGCAGTTTAATGCTGAGGAGACAGAAGAGTGCGTCCAACATCTGAGCCAAATTATCCATCCTTCACCTGTCCTCTAAGAACACAGAAGGACAGCCAAACTACAATTCTCCTGTGCCTCTACATCAAACCTCCAGTGTAGCATTTCCAGAACCCACAAAAACTGAAAAAAACTGACCTCACTGATTTAACATATTGTTCATTTGAGTGCTAAACCCTCATCAAAAGAGCTCAACATTTCTTAGCAGCATGAAACAACTTTAAATCAGCATACAAGCATAAAACTCCAGGCATAATTCAGTGCTAATCTAACCCTCATGTCAGACACATGCATTTATTGTGAACTTACTCTGGAAGAGCTGGTAGCATTTATGCGCCTTGCTGTTGTGATGACGAGGAGTCGTGGGGCCGTGATGGGCTCCTAACGAGCTTCCTCGTAGACGCTTACACCAATGGTTTGATGGGTTCCTGAGGCTTGCATGGCGAGGAACTCCTGGAGTTTCTCCATGTTGGACACTCATCATAACGAACATTGCCAAAACAGAAACGACCAGAGTAATGCGCTCCATGGAGTATTTTAAAGAGTATTACAGTATTTTAAAATTTGCTAAATGAAGCTGGTAAATGAATATCTACTTTAACACACCAACTTTCAAAGATCAGATGACCTTCTAGGATCCAAGAGCCATCCAAAAACTCCAGACCTGTTTTTAACCCCAGTCTTCCCTAAAATCAAACGAAACCTCCTCACTCCCTGTCATGGATGGTTTATTTCTTATCTGGTGATGATGGAACTTTTTTAATGAGCCAAGCTCAAACAGAGACACTGTAGATAATGTGGTCAGCGAGGGCCACTCCCCTTTTTTGGATTTCAGTATCTTACACATAATAACCTTTATCCTGTTTGCTCTATTTGATATTCAAAGCAAGGTTTGGTGGATATTCTCTCTATTCTTGTGATGCCTCTGTGTGGGTAAGAGAAAAAGGGGTCCCTTTCGGACTCCATGCTGGGGCGTCTCTTTCAAAGTGGACGGACCCCCCTCATCAACCCTGGGCTGTATCGGTATGGGGGCAAGGGTTTGACACACGCAGCGAGCCGGAGAGAAACACATTCCCTCTCCCCCTGACTAAGACTATTTTATGCCTCCTTTTCAAGCAGCATCACCTAACAAAACAGCAAAGACTAAAACAAAAACATTCTCCAAAAACAATACTCACCATATAGAGAAGAAAAGCTCGCTTTCCAAACATGAAAGAGGAAAATGTCACATTTTTATCTCATCGGGGAGGGAGTAGTGCATCTTGGGATTTCATTCAGGAAAGCCTGGGCAAGATTTAAGGGGTGTTTTGCAGATTTGTTTGCTAGCACTGCAATAACCAGCTTAAACATTTTAAAATAAGTAATTTAGTTATATATTTAGTTAGATCAATCCATGACTGTTAGTGTCATCCTATTTCAATATTATCCTCCAACATTCCTACCAAAAACGTTTTAAATGTTTTCCTTGAGAACAAAATCATGTTTATTTACCTACAAAGTTACAGACTTATTTCAAATTCAATACACTATGCTAATGCTTCCTCTCCAGGTGCTGAAAACAGATAATATGCTCAAAAGGAGAGAATTGAGTTTCCTACCTTTTATAATGACACGTAATAGAATGATTATCTTCTAAAATATTGTAAGATGACTGTGGTTGTCATTTTTAGAGAAAATGTTTTCCTAATCCCATGAAAACTCTTATAATCACCTGTAAAAAAAAAAAAAAAAAAAACGTGGACAAAGGGAAAAAAGATCATCTCAGCGATCATCAAAAAAAAGTTGCCAGGAAGACACAAATCATCTGCAGTGTCACTGTGTTAACCCAGCTATAATGAAAGACAGCAAATCATCTGAGTGAAGTACAGGAATGCAGATCACACAGCTGCCTGTCTGCCATAATGCATACAGAGAAGCTCCATACGGGCACTGACAAATCTGTTTGGACCTCAGATGAGGAGTGAATCCTGTGAGGACGTCACTGAGATTCTGCCCTTAGACCTCTGACAAGAGGCCACATCGGCTGGGAAACACTGTGGGGCGCTAAGTGCTACCCTGTCATTCTCAGAGATTCCTCCAAGCAGAAAACTTCCGTGACTTGTCAGCCTGGCTAAAAAACAACCAAGCTAGATTTGGGCGATCTCTCAGGACATCTTTAGCGCAAGTGTTGTCTCTGGGAAAGAATGTCTCTTGGAAGGCCATCTGGGTTGCAACCAGGATACGGTTCAACTGCAGATTCACGTTAAAATATCACCCAAAAAAAAAAACGCATTTATTCAGTGCTGAGAACTTTTAAAGGAAAAAAAAACTATACAAAGGTGAGGCACAACAGAGCTACACATTTCTTGGGCAAACAATAGAAGGCAAAAATACATCCAACAGGAAAGCACACAAAGAACGGAGGACTAGAATTGCACAAAACAGCAAAAAAAGGACATTCTCCTCATTCATTACAAACCCTGTGTTGTGCTTTCAGAAATGGGGGTGGATGGGTTGGGAGACGAGCTGAACAAATCTGTTTCTGTTTTGTCATTCAGAGAGGCCCTACGTGCAGAACACACTAACAACTAACATTACAAAAAAAAAAAGACAAGACGGCAAAATGAGGGAAATGCAAAAGAACGTGAGAGCTTTGCATTACGCCATAATTGGGAGACACAAAAGCTTGGCTAGCGGGTAAACAGGCTGTTGCATTTCCGCTTGCCTGCGTGGGCTGAATCCCCTTTAGCACCTAGTATCTTTTTTAGAGACAGACACTAGAATCTGACTGAGATATGAAAATGGTGAAGATCGCAAGTAAAACTGCATGGATATTGAATTTATCCATATGAATTTGTGTCTCATCTGTGTATTGGTAAAACAACCGGACTGAACTGGTGGTTTCCCATATGCTGACTGTGAGCCGACATCTAATTTGCACACTGCCATGCATGAGTGCACCAGGAGTAACAGACTGACAGGATCCAGATACATTAACAAAGAAACAATGGTGTTTCGGATGACTATGGGACTTTTCAGCTTGTCCCAATCTCTAACTAGCTTCATCAGAAAGAAGCACGTCACCCTGCTCTTTCCGTATCCTTTATGCAGACTGGAAAGAACAAGATGCATTGTGTTTTCATGCTTAATTGGCTTAATTGGTTTACTGGTTGGAGAGGCTTAAATGAAAGGAGAAGCTGTCTAAGAGAAACCAAGCCAAGTAGTGCCTTTGTCTTTGGCTTCAATGTGCCCTTCACAACGGGGGATTCAACCAATCGGTGCCTTTCAAGCTGTTGGACAAGACCCTCACCAGAAGTCCTGCTGAATTATTAACACAGCCCCGCAAAGCAAGAGCGGGAACAAACCTGGGGAACTTTATACTACACTGCAGCAAGGACAACTGGATATTCTTCAGGGCTGTAGCTATCGAATATTTTAGTAATCGAGTAGCCTATTCTACCAAAAATTCCATCGAATAATTGAGTAATCGGATAAAATGTGTTTTTGCCTAATTAAAGTGCAATATTTATTATGCAAGAGAAAATAAGACTCCTGGGTCTCTTAAAATGAACAACTAAGTTTCCTTTTTTAGAAAAAAGATTTTTTTTTAAATGCATAGAATGCAATGCATTCATCAAAAATAAACATTTAATTATTACCCATTATTTCTCTGTCTGTACTTGTACTGTGAACAATGACAATAAAGTTGACAGATGAATTAAATGCATTTAAGTGCCATTCAGTTGGGCTTTTAAATAAAGCATTTTCTGAGATGCACATTAAACACATAAAACATTAATTTAATTTATATTTTAATTATTGAAATTTAACTTAACTTTTTGGTAAACAAAGGGCATTTACTATTAAAAATAAAACATGGAAGAAATGTTGTGTGATTAAACCTTGATGTGTTTTTTATTTTATTTTTGTACATTCTGCTGAACAAAAGTCTTTAACCAGACTTTTATTTTGACGGGTTGACGTACCTTTACATTTCTGTGTGTGTGATGTGACGGTAGTTTTACTCAAATCAAACGGTCAAATCCTCATGAAGTGACTGTCAGAGCAGTTCTGGAGATGTTGTTCATGTGTTCACATCCTTATTTAGTGAGACGGCAGACGCAGAAATCACCGCGAGCGTCACGCGCGCTTCGTGTATGTAAAATAAACAAAGACGCGCTTCTGCTCCATTCATTAACAGAGACACGCAGAACATGCAGGATTCATATTTAAATAGACTGTTCCGGCTTAATATTTACAGATATTAGTCCATATCGTGATTTGATGTAAGTGCAATGACGTATTTTTTATTAATTCATTCAAAATTTGGCAAATTCCGGGCCATTCCGTGTTAAATTGTAAAATCTGTTTTTATGACTGGATTCCGCGATTCCTTTCTCGTTTTCTGCATCGCGGAAATCATAGGGCCCTAGTTGTGGTATGCCAGCTCTATCTTGCAATGGACACACACCACGACGTTCTCTTTACGTTTGCCCGCGCTCTCAAATCAAAACACTGCTGACTCCTTGCAGAATGCGATTTCGCACGCAGGGCTTGTGTCTCCATCCGCTTTGTGGGTGACGTAAACGCGTTGTGTCACATTAAAAAAAATCATTGCGAAAGAACCTGACGTGAGATTTAAAATAAATTAAAAGAGGCTTTGAGGCAGAGGAATTTGCCTCGATCATTTTTTGTAATCGAGTTACTCGAAGAATCGTTTCAGCCCTAATATTCTTTAATCAAAGCTTGTATGTAACCTGAGTAATGATTAAAACATGACTGTGCAGAAAGCACAAGTGGCACTTTTGCTGATTGTTCCCACATTACTCTTGATACAAACACAGGGTCTTACAAAAAAAGTGGTATTAACGGTCAATCTTTGGGATGAAAGAAGGATGTCATTACACATCAATGCACAAGAGTTGTGCATCTAAAGTTTGGTTTGCCTTTGCAAATGTGTGATACTCGACAGTTGCCTCCATCCATTTTCCAGCTTACAAAAACCCAAGAAACCAAGATGCCGCATTTAAATCAACACCAGAAAATTGAGTCTCAAATGGAGTCTAAAATTTGTTTCTCCAACCGGAGAAACAAATATATTGAAAACCCTGCACTTCAATTTAATTTGATTGATTTAGAAATGCACACCATGCTTCCTTCTGATTTATAGAGAAAGTGATAAATTCTTGAGCATTTACTTTCCAAATCACATTGGCGTACAAAAACATCTGCTACTGTATTTGTAAATTCATATATTTCCCTCAAGTGGATTTATTTGCACCACAAACTGGTGGATTTACATGGCCTAACACCTGGAACTCACATATGAGACGGATCTCTACAGTAATGGCCAAAAAAGTTACTTTTCAACTCACTCTCCTTCCCACATGCTCCAACGTCCAATCTCTCAAACTTCTTACATTCCTTCTCTCACGTCCTCTGCTTTTAAAAGCACTTCCTTCCTCCGACAGAAACACTGCAAGGGTTCTTTCTGTCTCCCTGCTGCCTTCAGCTGCCAAAACACACAGGTTGCAGCGATGAGCACTATAAATATGATGTACAGCTTATGCGGTGCCACTGACCTCACAACACGCGCCGAAGGAGTGCGGGGGAGCAGGTGCCATGCAGATTTATGACACTCAGTGAGAACTTTCACCCTCTGCGTACTCTCATGCCCCAGCAAGCAGAAAGTCCGGCCTGTGATGACTGAACACATTCACTGCTCCATGGCAAAACAGCATGTGGGAGAAATACAGTGTGAATATAAAATGTGCAAATGTTTGGATGCACTTTCACAACTTTGCCTATGGCAACTGGCACTTCTGAAAGAATTCTTAAAGTAGTGTGGTTGAGTTATTCAAGGATTTTTTTGGGTGATTTTTCTGTCGTATTCAAATAAACTGATGGAGGTTGTCTTTCTGTGGAAATTGCATTTTAAATATAGCATTGCTACTGATTGGCTTGTCAGGTGTGCATCAGAATTTTTCTAAGATACATGTCAGCATTTCCAGCAAGAGATATTTATTTATTTTTAAATCTGCAAATCGGGTCTAAACTCATTTGACAGTCATGAGGGGACCATATGGACCCCCAGACTCAACACAAAAATGGAGGCGTTGAACTATCTTTTTCCCTCTCATCTTATTTCCTTCAGGAAAGTGCATACCACTTATGACTCAAGCTTAAAAATGACTGCTTCCTTGGAATTTTGAAAGCCATTTAAACTTGTATACCAAATGGCGCTTAGCTAGCACTTGGCAATGCCGAGACCATTTTTGTATTCCTTCACCCATACTAATCTCAGCTACAATAATAAACAAATTTAAATTCTTTATCCCATGCCAAACATGTTGCAGAATAATGAGAAGCTCAGCACCACCAGCTTCTTATCTCAAACTAGTCCCCTCTTTTCTTTCTCCACAGCACTCCAGTCACTCTTGACAGAATTAGCCTGGTTCAGCATTGAGAGTTTAGCCTGATGGCCCTATTTCCTGGGACATGGGGTGGGTTAAGCTCCAGGATATGTGATGAAAAGAGATTGGATGGGGAAAAACTAATATAAGAAGTGTCCACATCCTCTCCTCTTGTGGAGAAAACCCTCTGGTTGACTGAGGTGGAGGTAATTACATCTCAAGTGGGATCAAACCTAAAGGAAGGACCCGCATTTGCCATGTTTTCCGCACTGGGGAGAAGCAAATGCTTTGTGGGGAATATGCTTTGTGGATAAGCTCCATTGTAAGAGTGCTTGCGTTCCATGAGGGGTGTAAAAATTTAACCCCAAACGTGTGGGAGATTTACATTTGCACGTCCCTGAGGCAGAAAGCATGGGCCCTAATAATACAAGGCAATAGGAAGGCGGTCATACTAATGATTGTGGGGCCTAGGTCAGTACTCTATGCCTGAGCAGGACCCCATAATGAGGATGCACAGGAGACGGGAGTCTCAGACTGTCATGTCCAGACAACCAGGTGCATTTGGAACCACCACAGACAAGTTTAAGAAGCATGTGCAGTATTGTTGCAACAAGATGTATGAAGACTACATCTCACAAACGGATGAAATTCTTTATCATACCACCCAATACATAGCTTTTCATTCTATTTCCAAGATTCAATCTTCGATAAGGGTAAGAGATACAGAAAGCTTTCATGGCATATATTTAAAATGCCAAAGATATCTGGACAAACATTTGCTGTGTTGACCTTAAATTTTCCTTCTTCCCTACTGTCTCTTTTCCAAAGAGTTGGAATAAATAGCATGTCATGCTCTTACAAGAGACCTGTTTGCCTTTTATAAACAGTTATACAAAACAAAGACAATGTGATGCATCTCTGATGCTCATTTTTGAGGCTGAGGGCTTTTGAGGCAGAACTACATGGCAAAACAAAACTATCTACAAAGAGAAAAGATCTGTTGAAAAACCCCTTCAGCTGCCTTGTTGCATACTAGCATGTAGAAACTAAAATAGAACATCCAAAGTGACATTCTACATACACAGAAACATGATGCAAAACTGACTACAAAAAAGGCGAAGCAAAAGAGGGGGTGCGGTACTTTCTAATATTGCAGATATATATATATATATATATATATATATATATATATATATATATATATATATATATATATATAGCAGATAAAATATTTTTAACTATTACTGGTCCAGTATTGAACAAATTACATTTGTAATCAATGTTTTCCATCTTTTTTTTTTCTTTTTGAAAGACAATAATACTTTTTATTCAACAAGTATGTATTAAAAATAAAAGTTTTTTTAACTTTAACTGTTTTCAACTGATAATAATAAGAAAGGTTTCTGCACCAAATCATAATATTGTAATGATTTCTGAAGAATCGTGTGACTCTGAAAACTGAAGAAATGATGCTGAAAATTCTGCATTGCCATCAAAAAAAAAAAAAAAAAAATATATATATATATATATATATATATATATATATATTTTTTTTTTTTTTTTTTTTTATGGCAATGCAGAATGCAGAATATATATGTATATTTCTGTCATTTAAAATTGCAATAGTATTTAATCAAATACATGCCGCTTTGGTTAGCAGTATGAGACTTACAGAGCTACAGTAATATCTAAAAGCTCTGTAAATGTGTATGAATGTTTTAAAAGTAACTGAAGAGTTTGCTATGTTTGCTGACAGCACTTAACATTATAATCTAGCTCTACAACTGCATTATGAATTGGAAAGACTAATTCTATGTAAGAACTGAAAGATATTACAAAACAATTTTTAAAACAGTCAGGCGGGCAAAAAATATCATCTGTACCATATCTCTTTCCTTGTGAGATTGTGAAAAAGAGTGCTCTCTTGAGGCCGTGGTGTCATTTTCTACGCTCTATACCAGCTATTCTCATCTTCCACTGGATCACCCACGTAGCCAAAGCTGCCTTTTCACTTATCGACTAGTTTCTCCAGTGAAGGTCAGAATGTTAGCAAGCTTTCTCCAAACATAACACCACACGCACTGCAGGAGACTCTCTGCTCTCCCTAGAAGGTGAACTCTATTTCCACTTAAGCAAAAAGGGTCAGGGATCTTCTCTCACCAACTGACTCATCTCATCTGAGTGCATTTAATCTGGAAATTGAGGTTCTGGCTGACTACTCCTTCATGTCACAAGCGTCAGAACGTTCTAGGCTTATCTCCCGAAAATAACATAAAAAGGGTGTCCAATTTCCACAGCCTGACATTTGTAAAGAATATAAACAGTTTATGAATGGTAAAACCTTCCTCGATACAGATTCATCGACAGACTTAAGGTAAAGGTTATGCAAAGTCCATGGAAATCCAGGCAGAATAAGAGACTTTGCAGAAGGACCTGCAATGATTGGATCTGAAACAGGTCATATCTCCATAAAAACTTCATGTTATCACCAGGCAACCCCTAATTTATCTAACAAAAATGTCAAAAGCTCATGAAAGAGATGAAAAGAAACCCACGATAAAGAAAACATGTTATTTAAATAAGATATTTGAGAGAAGCCCTTCTAGGGTAAATATAAAACTGTAGTTTAGTTAAGAAATAAGAAGCAGTACCTGTGTAGCCCAGAGAGTTGTCGTCATCGTGTTCTGCAGTGGGGGCCTCTGTGACCCTACTGCTAGTCCCCTCCTGAGTCCCCATGTCTGTTGGAAGTAACACAGACTCTAAGTCCTCGAGCAAAGAGTATTGGGCCACCAACGACATGGTAGCACCCCAGTATCCCTGATACCAACATATGAGCAATACTAAGCTCTGCAGACAGTGACTTTTGAAAGGTCTGCAATTGCAACCTCCAAACTGCATTATCAAGTCAATAAAGCACTTCAAACTTCCCAAAAACAAATATATAGATGCTCCAAGGTTTTATTCAATTTTTAGCCATTAATCCATTGGAGAATCCCAAGAGCGCAATTCCTAAATATGGTGTTTTCCTTCTCTTCACAGTCCTAAAGAGGTGCAGTTAGCTCTGAACGTCTATGTGTATGTCGGAGGAGTGACAATGTGTGCCCTCAGAACTAGGATGACCCAACTGCAAATACACAAAGTCACTGACACACTCTCTATTTAGATCTGTATAGAGTCATTGACTAAACTAATTCCCCAATCAGTGCATGTCGCTTTTCTGGAAGATAAACTGACAGCCCTTCTCTATGCCTGGTTTAGAAAGGGAGGACTGGGCAGGGGGTGTGGTGTGGCAGATGCCCCCCATCATGGTGAAGTGTGGGATAAATCAAACTGGAGCCATGCCCACTTCCATTGTTGGCCACTGACAGGGGGTTAATTTGGGATGAGGGGAGGTGAAGGGGGCTGTTTAATATAAAGAGGGTCAGAATGGGCCAGATGACTGGGAAGCATCCTGTCAGAACCGTCATGGCCGTGAATGAAGATTGGCATCATTTACGGAGATAAAATGGCAGACAGGCAAAACAAAAGGAAGTCATTGGAGAGCACTTAGAGCTCTGGGAAGTGTGACCACTATCTGTCCTTTTGTTCACCCTGTCGCTAAACCTCACTAACAAATGATGCTAATCCCTCAACATTTCAAAGTCATAATTGAGTGCTTGATTTATTTTTTATGACTTGGGCCAGCACTTCTGTTGATGTATTTAATGAAATGACACTTTTAGCCTGCTATATGCTGAGATGGCAGATTCTCAACAAACACCTCGCTGAGTACATTCACGGGATCTCAAGGTCGTGACCATCATGAGACTGTTGGATAGCTTGTGTTGCAAGCATTCAAGCATTCAAAATACAGCATGTTTGCACTTTTAGCAATGTTAAAGGACAGTTCATGGACATTTAACATCGAGCATGCAAACACATAGAACTCACACATTTACTTGAGTCTGTCTGTTTGTGTATAGACACCATATTGACTTCACCATACCATCAGGCTTTTCTGTTCAAACCTCAAAACCCAAGTTCTTAGTAATGCAAATGAATCAATAAATAAGATTTTAATACCATTTCTACAAGCATAGATGAATTTAAAGCTTTTATTCAATATGTAATCTCTACACAGAATTAGCACAACTCGCAGAATTCCAAAGAATTGGAAAAACCAACATCCACAAAATTCTACACGACAACTCCACACAAATTTCAATGCTATGAATATGTTCCATTCTAACATCTATGCAACAAATATTTTGGAAAATAGAAAGCTAAAACATATTTATAAATATATATATATATAATATAATATATATATATAATATAATATATATATATATATATATATATATATATTGTATATCCTGAAGGGGAATCAACATTCTAGTTCCAAAACTGTACTGGCTGCTGTAGAATATGCATTTATTTGGACAGAATATTTCGTGATTCATTAACAGGTGGTGTGTCCAGATGCCCTGGAGGACCCACAAACAAAAACCTGGTGCTCCCTAAGATTCAAATGGCCCTGATCCACACAAACCAATCCAAAACACCCTGCCTCCCCTGATGGCTAATTAAACCAAACCTTATGCGGCTAGCTGACACGTCTACATGGGCACATTAGAAAGATGTTCCCCATGCACCCCAAACCCCGGCTGTCCGCTCATTTTCAGACACACACCCTGCTTTCTCGTTTTCTGGCTTTATTCATTTAAGGAGAAGGTGATGTACTAGCTCAATAACAGTGGACCCAGACAACCCATAAACACAACAACAACAATTGGATTCGTTCATCTTAATGGCTTTAAAAATCAAGGCCATTTGTTGAGTCTGCCATCAGTCGATTAATTATTTTTTAAGGCAGAAGAGGGCAAGGGAATTATAAAGAAAATGAGTTACTGTGTTAATCAGTACACTTTAACACACCTCTTTTTTGATAGCAAATTCTCATTTTCAGTTCAGCTTAAAGCCCTGATTTATGAAAGGGGTTTAATTAAGTCACACAAATGAACTTAGCTGGACACAAATGAATACGTGCAGAGAGAAAGAAATATGTGACCAGTGCAACCAGACTGCAAATTACCAAAGATTATGTTGAACGATTGTGTGGATGGACACAGCTGCTGGTCCGCAGGAAAGTGGAAGGGAACACACACTGAGAACATACTACTTCTGATTATGAATAGATTCAGAATTTAAAAAAAAAAAAAAACTTGTTTAAGGACGTGTTAAGTCATTAAATTAATAATATTGCAGCAATAAACATATCGTCGCTTTCGGGTGGAAACCTCCAATGTCAAAATTGTGTAAATTTCATATTTTTTCACAAATCCATGCTATTGGCCAGTCCCCACGTGGGTATGTTAATTTTACAAATTAATAACCAATCTAGAGTCTTAAAAATAGCTTGAGGGCAAATCTCATAACTCCATTGGACACTTGAACTGTCTGAGAAGTCTCTTAACTCCACCTCTTCTTCACTCCGCGGGAGCTTCGCAGCATGTGTCTCAAGATTGAGAGTCACAACGAATCCTCATCAAGCAGCACGTCCTCTGAGGAACATGTCCTCATAACAATGGTTATTCATGATTCAGTTATATGAATCATATAATAACAGTTTATATATATTATTTATAACAGTTTTATCCCTAAGTAATGGTAGTGCTGAGGTGTCATGTATCGTTTCTGAGGATTTTTCTTTCTGCTAGGTCTAGAATTGGACGGTAGCTACCTTGTTGACTGAAATCTTCCATGGTTTTGTTTCTGACGAGGATAATGAATTTAATGCACAAACATTGCATGCCGTTGACTTAGTTAGCCACTATGCATTGGTTTTGTCATCATGTTTGGTGAGACAGCTAACGTGATTTTCGTAGGGCTTGAAAAAAATCTCGACCACCACTATTTCTGGCGCTCGTCTGAGGATCTGAACTTAGCGCAAGACAATAGGCAAGCTAGCTGGCTTCTTGCCTCATTATCATATGGAAACATGATGTATATTTTAGGGAAACAATCAAAAATTTTATTCATTTTATTTTTTTGCAGCAACCATTTCTGTGTCCTTAGAGGAACTCTGTCAGATGCAGACCACCTGAAGATCAAAGAGCTGAAATTCAAACACCTCCAAGACCTCCAAATCATCCCAAAAGACTTTAACAGATTTTACGACAATTTTCTTCACTAGCTTAACATAGGACGCAGTATTAACACAAGTCAATATTATGGCAATGTTATCTGTGTTACACTACGATATCAGTTATTGATGTATTTCAAATATCTACTTAATAATAGGCTTATTATGCATGTGCATTGAAGTTTTAAGATGTATCTAATATAACACTTGAATTAAATTGGATGTTTTCCACCATTAAATTATTGTTTTTATTATTATTTTACTGACTTTAAGTTCAACTGTAAGGCCTACTTATAGTCTATGCCTCTCTTGGCACTGTGCATGTAAAACACCCCAAGTAGGAAGTTTTTTTATTTATGGGAGAAAAAAAGGCTGTCTACTCTCTTTGGATACAATAACGAGTGAAAATAGTTAGGTTAGATACATGCTTCGGTGCAGAAGGAAGCCCGTGAGCCTCGAAGGTAAATTGGCGAGCAGATTAGGCAAATTTCCGCCTATTAGACATCTTAATCATTTCTCGTCAAAAGGTTCAACGCGATCTGCAATTTTGCGTGCAGATTAAATTCTGCCTATTAGACAGCCTAGTCAGTTTATCGTTTTATTTTGGTTTTGCATCACTCATAGCTCTAACATTTAAAATAGAGTTTAGGAAGATGTATGTAACCACAATCATTTGCTTTTATTAGCTCGTAAAGCCTTGTCTTTTGTCAAAAGGCTCAGCGTGACCGCAGACTTTGATGAACACTGCTGGTGTCCGAACCATTCTTATCAATGACAACGTAAACTCATATCTCCTTGCGCCCAAGTCATAAATCTTGTATCTCCGATAAAACATGATTTTGGGGAAATGTTGTGTTAATGTTGGTACACAACAGTATATGATAGCAATATAAGGTATAATACCAACTTTAACATATTTAACAATATGCGAGGATTCCGCCCGACAGCGACGATATCAGCAACAATCCAACACTGCCTAAAACAACCAAAAATCTATAATTCTACAGATATCTGGTGCAAACTACTCTAATCTGAGAGAGAGAGAGAGAGAGAGAGAGAAAAGAGAGACCACAATTTTTAAAACAATTTGTTTTTACTTCAATTGGTCAAAGTCTTCACCAAACGATTCAGTTAAGAAGCTAGAAAAATATGGATGTATAAAAAATATAAAAATATGGTGTCTCTCATGCAGTTTTTGTACAATTTAAATTACTGAATTTTAGAATTTTAGGAATTTGAAGTTCTTAAGCCTAAAAAACTGAATATAAACTACGATATTACATAAATACAGAATATAAAATATAGAGGTATGTTTATGTACAATTTGAATTTTTGATATGTTAACCTTCAGAAATTAGAATTTGAAGTTCTGAAGCCTAAAAAATCTAGAATATAAGATATAAATAGAGAATATAAAATATAGAGGTGTAAAAAAAAGATAAAAATGTGGTGTCTCTCTTGCAGTTTATGTACAATTTGAATTTCTCACATTTTAAATATCACAATTTTGAATCTGAAGTTCTAAAGGCTAGAAATGTTGTTGTTTAAAAAGGCATAAACATTTCGCAAATGAGCAAACATTTAATTTTAAATAAACTTTGTATATACATTTTATAAAATCTATAAAAATGTATAAAAAAACAATTAAATTTTGTTCAATGTCATTGGTATAGATTTCAAATACAGACCAAAATATGCCCCCAATATATATTTTATGTCTAAAATCCAAATGTGCAAAACTCTAATTTTATTTGATTTTATTTATTTATCTATATTTAAACTGAGCAAGAATCACCAATAACTATCATTCAAGTTACACCCCAGTCTTAGGAATTTGTTCAAATCTTTCACCTCAATTAGGAGCAACAGTAATAGTGATGCTAGTCTTAGCAGAACTGGAAATCTGCTAATACCAGATCCAGTTCTGAGACAGCAGCCCATCAGGAAATATCATCAGGGCTCCAGCCGGACCACACCAGGGTACGTGGTTCTCTGTGGGTCTGAGTAGCTCCCGTATTACTGAAAAGTACCAAGGGAGGGATTATGCAGATGAGGGCACTGCGGTCCACACAGTGGGCAGGAAACCAAGCATCATAATGAGAGACTACAGAAGAGCTTTTCCTTCTGTACGGGACGTACAGACAGGGAACAGGGGAGAAATGGTTATGAGAAATTACAGGGTGGTTTCAGAGAGCTTAGGAGAACCAGACCGTCTGGCATCTAGATATTAAATAAGTTAAGGCCATAGACTTATCTATAGTGCTCTTGAGGTTGTTAGTGTTGGCCCACATTTTACTACTCTTTTATAGCTTATATGAGACTTAATGTAATTCTTAGTTAAGTAGTAGTGAAGTTTCAACTGATGAAAGACTCAAATTTCTCAGATGTATATAAATAGAAACAATTGCCATACAATACCAGTGTATTGTAGAGCTGTACAACTAATGTAAAAAGGCATAAACTTGAAAAATGTAAGATTTGAGTTCAATCTTAAACTTTTTTTTATTTCAAACTTTGCTATCTTTGCAAAGAAACAAAAAAGAACAAAGCTTTCTCAAGAGGGGAAAAAAACAAATAAAAGGCAGGGACCTTAGGCAAGAGGTTTCCATTTGTTCTCCACTTATTCTCATTTTTGTACAAGAAAAGAGATAGTAAAAAGAGGAAACTGATGATGAATCTTTGATGATGAATCAAGTTCATTGAGATCTCTTTTGATTTCAAACTGTGTCATGACAAATCTTTCTTTGTAGGGGGAAAAAAATCAGAAGCAGGAACCTAAAACAAGTTTCCATTTGTTCTCCAATTAATTTCACTGCTGTTTAAGAGAAACTAATAATAAGAGAAAAAATAATAATTAATGTGAATGAAATGTTATTAATCAAACCAATAGCGCCCTGAAATGGTTTGTTTGTTTGTGTTTTTTTTTTTTTAATAAATTCTAATGCTAGCCTTATTGATTTATTTGTATAATTCTTTTTTAAAGAAATTCTGTCTCGTGTATTTCATTAATTAAACCAGACTTTTGTTTTGACAGGTTGCCATGACGACCTTTAAGTTCCTGTGTTTACAGTATACGATAGCTTTACTCAGCTGAAATCGTACCGTGAAATATAGTATTATACAATAAATTACATTTTTATGACTGGAATCAAACTATTTTGAATAAAAAGTAATTAAAATTTAACTGCAATATCCATTTCCTCCAGTTGAGTGTCGTGAAAAGCCAAGTATATTATTAAAATGTTCAATGCGTAAATCAATGACATTCACTCACCATTTAGTTTAAAGTGCAAAGTTAAAACTGTTTATCTGATAAGAAAGCAATAAAGTAAGACAGACTAGCTTTGAGGGGCTTCCCAACCTCATTTATTTTGAGCAGTGTGGTTGGATATATGATTATGCATGTGCTTGTTCACATACTCAACTAAGAATGCGAATGCCAAACAAACAAGTCCAATCATCTGCTGACGAGTTGACCTGAAACACATCCAACAACCGCTGTCCAAAATCAGGCAGGAATTCTACAAGGAGAACATCTGATTAGCACCGGTGCGAATGCTTGTGGCTCACTGAGTCACGGCGGTCATAGCGTGTTCAAGTGCTCTAGGAATAATCCTATCAATCTACGTCAAAATCTCGGCAGGCCTGTGAAAGCCAGAACAGCTGGCGAGGTCTCAAGCAGCTAAACAGAGCACATGATGGGCATCGCTCAGGCCACAGAGGTTAAAGCGCTCGGTACAATAAGCTCTTCTGTGGCGAATAAATGAAAGCCACTTCAGGGTCTGAGGACCGTGGTGAAAGGGCACAGCTGCTAAATGCAGCTTTATAAAAGACCAGAGTTACAGGCATGATTAATGATGAAGCTCTCCACAAGGACAAGCCACCTTCAATCCGATGGACATGCTTTGCAAGGTTTCATTCTGAGCTCTTCTTCAATTTTATGAGGAAATTTTGGTCTCTCAAGGTAATCGTGTACTTAGAAGTGATTTTGGAGTCACATAAAATGACACATTGAGCCTCTGTGCTCATGTTGGTGAAGGTTTTTGATACAAACCAATGCCATCCTTTGTTGTCCTACTGATATATGAATTAAAGAAGACAAAAAGGACAAAGAGTGGAAGTTGAAGTGCATTTGAAGTTTAAAAGAGAAACTTTATGTAATGTTTGCATTTACACTGCTGTTCAAAAATCTGTGGTCAGATTTTTTTGTTGGTCAATAAAAGAATATTTTTCAGAAAGAACACATTACAATTATCAAAAGTGAAAGAATCCTAGCCAAAAAAAAAGAAATCATAATTTCCACAAAAATATTAAGCCACACAAGTGTTCGTACCTTTATATAACTAAAAATCACCGCATTAGAATGATTTCTGAAGACTGCAGTAATGATGCTGAAAATCAGCAAAATATATTCAAATAGAAAGTTATTATTTTAAATTGTAACAACATTTTGCAAAATTACTGTTTTCACTGTGTATAATTTTTTTTATCAAATATGATGCAACCTTGGTGAGCATTGGTTCTTAAAAATTACTTAAAAAAACGGTAGTGTTAATAATTATTTCCTCCATAAAGAATACTCATACAGAGACATTCATTCCGAAAATGATGTCTGTGATCCAGGGTACATTCCTTCAAGGTCACGGTTCTTCAAATTCAATACCTGTTTAAAAAAAAAGCCTTTCAACACTGAGCTTCCTCCAGCCTTACAGCCACTGCCATCATTAGCAAAGTGCCAACATGACAATAGCAGGGGAATTCTTCTAGATTTATTAAGAGTGTGACAGAACCTCTGCTAATTCACCAGAGCTCCAGGCTTTGAAGCGGCATTATTCCACCGCATGTTCATGTCTGAATCGCATCCATCTTCAACCACCGCCACACTTTGTTGTGGGCAAAAGAGTTGACGTTTCATTCTGAAAGAATCTCTACTTGTTGATACATTCTTGGACTTATTAGCATGTGTGAGAGACAAAAAGGGAGAAAGTGAAAGAAATATGGCTTATGTTGTAAGCACTAACCTCACTCACCCTGAAATGATTCATTAAATGTTATAATGGCTTTCTGTGGCAGTTAGAAAGAGATCTGTCGGAGTAGTTCATTTACAATTGAAGGATAATTTGAGTGTGATTTTTCAGCTGAAAGCTTTGGTCACAGTTCACCAGCCATCTGATCCAGAGTCAGGCAAGCTGAACAAACAGCGAGAGCCTATCTGCCTTTTCCAGGCTCACAAACAAACATTCACATGTGCACACTTTTATACACGCTTACATGCACAAACATGTGCAACTATACAGATTTCACTGACACCACAGTACGACAGCACAATTTGCATCCCTTCTAGAGCAATTAAACCTGAGAAAAGACCCAAAACAGCACCTTTTATCGACATAACAGGAAATAACGTCTCAAAGCTCAATCTCCTTACTTGCTGATCTTGGCTGAAGGAGAATGACGCTGTTAAATGGAATTGCCATCTTTAACCTGAGGGGACTGAGGGAAAGAGTGGGCGTAATTCCTACTGAAAGATTTACTTTGTAAAGAATTCACTGTATATCAACACTATAAATGCTTTATGCTCTCGGGCAGTGAATGATGAAAGGCGTTTGTGGGCGATCAGGAAAGCCCAGACTGATTTATAAAACAAATTATATAAATTATGATTAACAATTTCATCGACATTAAACCTAAAATTTACAGCTTTAAAAATTATTATTTCATAAAACCTTTCAGCGACACAATAAAACTAGTCAAAAGACAAATACGAGTGATGTGGATGTGCAGAACTTCTGAAGGAGTTATATGTGGGATTGCGGTCTACTCAAAAGTATTTAATAGCCCATGATCACCTGATTTTGATGACCTTAAAGTGCATTTATACCACAGTTGGTGTGTGAATGAGTGTGTGAATGGGTGAATGTGAGGCAAATTGTAAAGCGCTTTTGATGGCCATGTGGTCTGTTGAAAGCGCTATATAAATGCAGTCCATTTACCATTTATAAGAGTTATAAATGATATAAGAGTTATAAATGATCTCAAATTCCCATTTAAACCTGATGCTGCAGAAGCTGCAACTTAGTACTTTACTGTTCATGTAATGTTGTACTGCTTTACAATGCAGCTTAAAAATGAAATATAATATTTACCTGCCAGGCTCAACTGAAGTTATGCGCTCTTGTGTTTTTTCAGTCTTTATATTGTGTCGAAGCTCTGAAAAAATCTTTAACATGCAAGCTTATTGTCATAAAATATTTTTTTTTGGCCACTATAATATATATATAGCCTATTTTTCAGTCTTAATAATATATTTTATAATATAAATACTGGCATTTTTTCAATAAATAAATGTGACTTAAATTAAAAAAAAAATACATCCATTTTCTAATACAAAAATAAAATAAAATCCAAAGTTATTATTGCATATAACTTTTCAGCGACACAATAAAAACTAAATGCTAAAATATTTTGAAAAATGAACACTCTTCTATTCCATGGAAATTTGAGGAGCTTTTGTGGGATTGCAGCCTACTCGAAAGTATTTACTATCCCATGACGTGATTATAGACCTATAAGCGTATTTCTAAGAGTTATGAATGATTTGCAGTTCCTGGGTAAACCTGATGTTGCTGAGGTTGTACTTGACTGTCTATAATGCAGCCTAAAAATTAAATATGAAGTTGACACGTCAGGCTTGATTAAAGTTATGCAGTATTGTGCTTTTTCACTCACCATATTATCTGTCAAAAATCTTTCAAATGCAAGCGTATTGTCTTGCAGCAAAAAACAATGATGTATTTTCAAAAGCCTCTTTTGTCGTCGCACTCTTTAAGCCCACCACATCGTCAAACCTGAACTTGTTTTTACTTGAGTCTTTGCTGAAGGGACTGTTGACTGGTGACAGCATAATTACAGGTCATAAAACAAATTGAAATATTTCATCAGAATGAGATGCATCTCATTAGAAAACATTAGAAAAAACGTGTTCCACATGGCTGTCAGTTTTTTTAGCTGACATGCAGGATGCAATATGATGTGATGTGATCCTTCAGGGTATGCAGATCTCTTTTAACCTGTGTATGATTACAAAACACACTTCTTCATATCCCTGGTTTCACACAATGACAGTATTATGTGTCTTTGACGGTTCCAGTATGAGTAATGGTCTTATCACAAAACAGATGTTAACTTCGGATCTACTGTACTTCACCACTCACCCACAGACCTCATGTTCACACAAAGTACACACAGAGCAATCACTGGCTAACAGAAATTACATCAATGCAAAATGAGTTAGATTATAAATATGTTATTGCTATATATTTTTTGCAGCTATTATTATTGTTTTTTATAATATATTGTGACACCTGATGTTAAATTTTATACCTGGAATAAATGTAAAGAAAATGTAACTAATTTGTAAGAAAGAAAATGTAACGATGTAATGAAAAATTGACATTTCATCATAAATAAAATAAAGATAATTTATGTGGCAACTGAAAGTATATATATATTTTTTTAATGTCTTAATATACATTATTTTTATTTATTTAATAAAGTAATGATAAATGTACAGTTTGTCCTAATACGAAAATGTAATATATCTAAAATAAATTTACATTTGTAATCTTTTTTTTCTGTTTTAATGTCTCAAAATAGCATTTGTGTGTGTGTGTGTGTGTGTGTGTGTGTGTGTGTGTGTGTGTGTGTGTGTGTGTGAGAGAGAGAGAGAGAGAGAGAGAGAGAGAGAGAGAGAGAATTCATATTCCTTCTATCTTTCCCTCGGCTTCTTACTATATTTTTGGTAAACACAGCTTTCAAAACAAAATCTGGAAGAACCGGTCATGGTCGCGATGGGGTCTATAATGCATTATGTCTGTTTAGCACGCTAAATCTGCTGAAACGCAAATCAAAAATGACACTGGCAACATTTTAGCTACTTTCATATGGCTGAAGAAAACAGATGAAAGAAGAGTGTCCTGATGGTCAACAGCCGTCACTAATGTGTCCAGTGATGCCCTGACACTGTGGAACTGATCTGATCTGGTCTGCATTTGAACATTACTGCCAACGGTCAAGACAGAGACAGAGAGAGAAGGAGGGAGGGAGAGAGAGAGAGAGAGAGAGAATGAATGAACCCGGAATAGACACTAATGAAAGATGTATATTTTATCCTAAGAGAAAAATAAATAAAATAAAATGTATAATACCTGGTACATAGTACAAAAAAGTACGTTAATTAATTATTTCCTCTAAACCAATCACTGCTAGAAACTACAGTGCAATTTAAATATTCACCTCCTGACCCATCATGCAAGCTCAGAAAAATATTAAATGTTAATGCAAATGCAAATTCATAATGTTTAGTGTCAGATTCTGATAACCTTCTTTCATTTATTTCTTAAATTGTCACAAAGTTATTTAAATCGGTCTCCAGTCGACAGCCACGTTTTCAATACTCAAGCCACTGCATTAGAAATGGGCCAAAACAAAAGCTTTATTTCCGGCTGTCTCTTGTTCTTGAACAGCACAAAAGAGAGACCACAGCAAAAAGTAACTTGCACACCTCCCATTGTTTGTCTTCGAATTTCCAATTAGCATGCTAATTAAAATCAGAGTGTCTGTGAAGCGTCTGTCTTCATCAGCGGCATTAAGAGCCGAACGGATGTGCCATTAATTTCCTTATATCTACACTATCTTACCACGCCAAAATAAGCTGTCCATCACAGCTCTCGTGAAACTGCCTTCCAAGCAGTTCGAAGTTCTTTGTGAAGATTTGATGGACCTTTCGTGTTCCTTTCAGGCACGTCTCGTGCTTCTGCAAAGCCACTGAGGTTTTTTTCACTCGCACACAAATATTCCCAATATGAAAAAGCTTCCTCTTTGGAAATGTGTACTTCATGTCAATTTACACTTCATTATGACATCACAGAACGTGAAGAGACTCAAACCATCTGAAGTCTTTTCTACCATAAAGTTGAACATAAATGGCAGTCATGCCAGTCCTTTCCTTATTGTGGCAAATCGTTGCTCTGGCTGGTGCTCGTAAAAACGGCACCGCTCCATTTCTGAAACATATTTAGGCGTGTGCTCAGAATTATACAGTATATCATAATAAAAGGCCTAGTGTCCTGAAACCACACATCAGAGCATCTAATTATGCAAGACCGTCCAGTGATCTACGAGGAGTATGACAAGGGATTTCACATGATGACAGTCAGCATTGCTCACCAACAAATCATTAACAGTTACATTTTCAGAGACACAATGGTGGGATTCGTTCTCTAACAAGACATGACTTCTAGAAAAAGCTATGTTTCTGAAGCCTGGAGAGCTGTAACTCTTTTGAACACCTTCTGAGTCTCCAATGTCTTAGTTTTGACAAGCAGACTAACTATAGCATCATAATTACGTTTCAACGTACTTCACCTTTAAACCTGAAGTAAAAACTATACTGCTCCTAGTGTCAGAGATGTAGCATGTCAAGTAATGTTAATGCTGTGTTCACATCAAACGCGAATAGAGCGTCAAATTCGCGTCTACCACGTCTAGTTTGCCGCTTGAACATTTTGAGATCATTCACGCGTGAAATTAACTTCACAACAGACGCAAATTCGCGTCATGGGGGGGCTTCTGCCAGCTGAGTTCACGCAGCATTTTCAACCGGCATTTTTATTCAGATAATTTTCAAAATATTACTGTTTCCGTGTCATGAAATGTAGTTTTAAAAGTATTTCAGGCAAGAATGTAGTTGTTTTAAACTCAAATATGCGGTTTATTTATAAAGACAGCGTCTATTTAAAAAAATGTGTTTCGCCAATTTCGGAGATGAGCTCCATGCGATCAGCGGGAGCTCCGTGATCATGTATCCGCTGAGAGCAGCCTCACCTTGGCTAGACCTTCTGACATTTGCCGCTGGCTCTGATGTCTCTTTAGTGGTTCAAGATGAAATATAATTCGTTTGGGGTAAAACAAAACGTTTCTTATCTTTGGCCTTTATTCTATTAATCTATTAATATATTATATATATATAGGTCCTTTTAATTCCTGTCTCTATAGAAATGTGAACTTTTGTCATATAGCTCCGGTTGACTGCTCACTGACAACATCAGTCGTTCCTCCATGTTGAATAAGTGACTCCCCTACTGGCAGGCTCCTGATTGGTTAACGCGGTGGGAATTGACGGCAAAGTAAAAAATTTTCAACTCGGGCGGCAGATGCGAATTCGCGTCAAACACTTAAATGCACAAAAAGCACCATTCGTGCTTAACGCGTGTATCGCTCAATTCGCGTAATTTGCTTGTCAATTCACGTCATTTGCGCGAACTAGACACGCGAATGAGGTGAATTTGCGTCTTCCGCGCTAAACACCTCATTCGCGCCGCGAGACCTCCAGATGCGCGTAAACGCGCCTTTGCATTGACTTAACATTGAAATCATTCATGCCAGATGCTCTATTCGCGTCTATTTATTCGCCTGTATGGTCCACATTATGTCCAGTGTTTTTTTTCCCACTGATATTTTAATAAAAAAAAGAAAAGATTAACTAAAAAAAACTACATTTAATAAAATGAAAATAGAAAAAAAAAGGGAAATGTCAATTTCAAGTCTATACCAGGCTTATAACAGCTAACTGAAATTAAATTCAATATAAAAATAAAATAAAAATAAAATTAAATAAATAAAAACTTATTTCAGATAGTTTTAAGTTAGTTGAACTTGATGTACTATAGCTAAAAATTAAAAAAATTATAATAATAAAAACTATATGGACAGACACAAATACACGCACAAAACTACTAAAACATCTATAAAAATTATGAAAATATAAAATTAAAACTGATTCAGAATATTAATAAAAACTATAAGACTGTCTCAATTATACTAAAATAACATTGGTTTGCACCATGATCACAAAAACTTGTTTCTTAATTATATTTCTAAATTGCTTTAATAATTTTTTTATTATTATTATTTTATAATCAATATATTCATAACAAACACCTAAAAGCATTTAAAATGTTGACTTGACTACCCTTTTAGTATTTTACATATCAGGGATATTTATCTTAAAAAAAAATTACATTATTTTGTTACCACTTATTTGTGAATATATATATAATTATATATATATAATTGTCCAAAAGCAATTGTCTATAGTTGATGACAAAAAATCCCAACGTTAAAAAGGAGTTGTCATATGAAAATGCATCAACTTTCATAAGCCAGCCTTCACATTTTATGTAAAAAGATGACATGAAACTGATCAGTTAACAACATCTAAGAAACCTTTTAAAGCAGCAAAAAACAAAATCATGATGTACCAGTAACATACCTCCAACATGTGCTTAACAAAGCAGTCTCTGAGGAGCACTTCACCCCAAGAAAATGTGCCTAACTGAGTCGCAGTGTATTTTACAGCAGTGTACATGTGTGTACACTCAATATTTGTGTCCATATGTGGGCCAATATGAGGGTACCTAGGGACCGTAAAGGAAAGCAAAATCTCCTTCAAAGGACTCCCTGATCTGCTTTTAACTCCATAAGTTCTTTCCTGAGCAGACTTATGACCTTATGACCCCTATCAGATCCCAAGAGCCCCTGGCTGTCCCCCTTTTCTTATGTTCCGTCTCTTAGAGCCTTTAATTTATCGGCTGTCTCTCATCCTCTCATTCCACCTGTTTTTTCGCTCCTGCCCAAAAAAAGTTTCAATTCCTCCCTTGATTCACAACCCGTTAACTCCGAGGTCACATTCCACACGGTGGAAAGCGTGAGAGAGAGTCCAGCTATTAAAAACCACTCTGTATTTTATCAAAAAACTTTGACTTTTGAGTTGGATATATCAGTCCTTCACTGTTGATAACAACACGTCTATGCTGTCTACAACACACAATGCTAACATCTTTGATTTTCCCAGGGAATCTGATAAATTAAAAGTAATTTAATGGAAAAAAAACATTTAATTTCAATTGTCCAAAAGCGGAATTGGTTCCACAGATGTTGCGAGGCTCAGATACACCGCCCTTTGTCAGTAAGTCGCTCTGAGCTGTGACCTTGTGGAGCGTACAGTAATTGAGATTCACAGCTCATTGTTGGCTAATTAAAGACACCTCAAACCTCCTGGAGCCCAGAGAGAGAGAGAGATGGGGAGAGAAAGAGCAGCAGACGTGAACAGTGACCTCTAAATGAGAGATGGTGCATCTGGGTCCTTATTTTAATTAGCAGCTGGCCTATCGCACAAGTCTTTATTATTCTAATGCACACTGTCTATATTTAAGACAAAACAGCACACACACACCTGCTAAGCCACACTGACACCATCACATAAAGAATTACAAATTAAAATGTAGATCAATATGACAACTGTGCAAGGTTACATGTACAGGGGTGTTTCTTTAATTATGGGCAAAATAAATTTCTGTCCTCACTAAATACAACAAATATATATTTTTTCTTTGCTTTCTTCACATTTCTCGTATATCATATAAACAAAATACTATAATTTATTATTATTATTATTATTATTAAGTAATTATGATGAATTGTCATATTTTAAGATTAAAATTTTGAGAAAATTTCAATAAAATAAAATCTATACACAAAATACATCCCCAAAAAAGGGAAAAAGGAAGTTAGACACTCTTAATGTTAATTTCATATAACAAAAATAAATAAAAAAGTGAAAACCTATTACTTTGAATAAAAAAAGAAAAAAAAAAAACATTAAAATAAAAAATGTTGCTGTAAAGTACATAAAGTACACTACATTTCAAACATTTGGGGTCGGTAAGATCTTCTTATGCTTGCTTGCTTATGACTCTTAGGTTGAATTTAACTGATCTAAAATACAGTAAAATACAAATTGTATTATTACAATTTGATAAAAATAACAAAATTTGATTAAAATATAAATAATTTAATTAATCAATGTTATGCCAAAGCTGACTTGTTTTGTTTTTTATTTTTCAGGATTCTTTGATAAGCAGAAAGGGTCAAAAAGATTATTTTAATAAATTATTTGAAATATTATTCATCATTATATAAAGTGTCTTTGTAATGGTCACTTTCAATCAATTTAATATAATTTCTAAATAAATGTATTAATTTCTTTAAAATCAAATCTTACTGACCCCAAACATTTGTGTGTACTTTTCAAGCTAAAATGATATGCTTACTTTGCCTTTATTCTACAACACATAGAGACACACAGAAAATAAAAGCCAAAATGTGACAACATATAAACTGTGACCTTGTGAACCAAAAAGCTCAAGTATGTCATTAGTAAGCATAGTACCCATCACAATATAGCTCTCCAGTGAATAAGAACATGGACTTGACTGACATTCAAAAATGTATTTCAAGTTGATTTCACGAGTAGAAGTAGAAGCAGGTAGAAGTGAAAGTGTAAAAAAGTGTCTGCTTTCAGATTGTACACATTTAGAAACATTAGCAGTTTGAAGGACTTGGTAATGCAAGACATTATATAGGCAACCTTGAGAGAGCCAGTCGAATAGACGTACAGAAAAAAATTACGACAGCATCTGCCTTTATCCTCACTCTCTTTAGCAAACCCATTCCCTGAGCTTTCACAAACATAATCGTGTCCTTTTCTTCATTTGATGAGCTAATGTTGTTTTCCAGCATTACTGAAATGACACATTTATACAACAACCACCGAGGGAAATCCACCTCACTTTAGACAGAACACTCTAGCAGAAGGACCAAATATTCACTCTGTTGTCTCAACAAGACCTGACAGGATGTTTGTTTTATTTATCACATCCACTCAACTTTCCCAAAGCACCTCGTCCTCTGTTCGCTTTTTGTTTCTCCTTGTATAAAACCCAAGCTAGAATTGTGTTTGTTTGTGTTCATCTGGTTAACAATGCATTTGAGTTTACAGGTTATGACAGCGACCTGCACAGCTGCTGAGCATGGCTGACGTTATCGCTTTTAAAGGTAAGTTGTGGTCATGCATGTAATTGCAGCATAGAGCATGTGTGACTAAATGGACGTTTTATGAGCGAGCATCATTAGACCGCACATCAGATACCACTTCCTGAACACTGATAGGTAATGGAAGGATGCTCATTTTATTTTAAAAAGCTCTCAGCTGTAGTGTAGCCATTAGTAAAAGAGAATCAGCTTATAAAGTAGAAAACAACACTGTGGTAAATCAAAATGAAAATGTGCCGAGGATAGATCCCAGAGGAACACCACTGATAAATTTCACACATATGATGTTTTCTTCTGTTAAATCATACAGCATTTCATTTTCAGTTAGTAATTTTTATGCCACTGTAGTGTAAAATCTTTATTTGAAGGGTTGTAACAGTTATGAACATTCAGTGACCACTGAAGTTGGCCAGCCTACTCTTTCAACAGACACATTTATAATATACACATTTAGTTTTATATTATCACTGAAGTATTCTATTCCAAAATAAAAGTTTTGTTTACATAATATATGTGTATGCACTGTGTATATTTATTATGTATATATAAATACACACACTTCAGGAAAAAAATTATGTTTATATATTAAATATATTTATATATAATATAAATTATATGAATATAAATATATACATGTAAACAGTACACACACATATATTATGTAAACAAAAAATGTATTTTGGATGCGATTAATCAAGATTAATCATTGGACAATACTATTTAAAAGTACTTCATTCAAAGTTTGAAATGTGATTCATAGTTTCAACAGCTTGTTGAAGTCCATATGGAGAAAATGAATGGGAAAAACACTTTATCATGACCCATGTCACTTTACAAAGTTTTATCTCTAAACATGTTACATAATATTAAAGGGTTACTCCACTCCAAAATGAAAATTTTGTCATTAATCACTTACTCCCATGACATCCTTGTGGTGCGGAGGACACAGAGGAGCATATGCAGCACGGTGATATGGAGTGACACAGAGACCTTTGACAAAGGAATTATTGAATAAAGTCATTATTTTTGTGTTCTTCGCTTACAAAAAGTGTTCCCGTTGCTTCATATAACCCAGATTGTACATCTGATGGAAGATGGAGTATTCTGACAACGACTTTTCATACCTTTTCTGGACCTTGACACTGTTATTTACTTTGCAGTCTATGGGACAGTCTCAAGTCTCCAGGTTTACATCCAAAATATCTTAAATTGTGTTCCGAAGATGAATGGAGCATTTACAGGTTTGTAACTACATGGGTTTAATGACAATTTATGCTTTACATTTTCCAAATCTGAATCAACACAGGATAGTGGACACAAATAATGCATTTTGTAAAGTTCATGAAAACAAAAAACTATTTTTTTTAAATGTCTTGTTTAAATTTGGCTAACAGATGCTTGTTATTTTGCAGCATAAGGAAGAAAATCTCAAACGAAACCTCCTTGATCTTCTGGTCTGTTATAACAGCAAATGATACTCTAAGTGAACCAAATACAACTAAGTAAACCTGACGATAAAACTCCTCTGCTTATCTCCAGCGTGCACCTGTGAATGAACAAGCACCTGACTCTGCTTTCACACCATTATAGTTCACAGAGAGAAAAGGTCAAGAAACAGATGGTTGCAAGTGTGAAACCACATGGAACCCCAATGCTGAAACTCAACTCAAACCACATTGAGCTACAAAGACAGTAACCAGCACATGATTTATGAAGACCTGTATGCAAGCCAGTAACACTGACCAGAGAACATTTGGTCCATGCACGAATATATAACAGGACCAATATGTGTAATGCTGTTCAATGAGATGCTGAAATAACTGAATATTTATGCATGCAATAAGTTCAACTTTTAATATTAAAATGCCATCTGCTATGGCAGTGGTTCCCAATCCTGGTCCTGGAGAACCCCCATCACTGCACGTTTTTGGTGTCTTTCTTATCTGACACATACATTTGAGGTCTTGGAGTCTTCACTATTGAGCTGATGAGTTGAATCAGGTGTGTTTGAATAGGGAGACATCTAAAATGTGTAGTGTTGAAGGTTCTCCAGGAACAGGATTGGGAAACACTGTGCTAGGGTATCTATAGAAGAGGCTGAGAGTCAGATCAGCAATCACCAAACACACTTTTTGGCAGTCAATCAATGTCACCACAAAGAGTCTACTGACAATCCCAAGAGTTGATAAGAGTTCTGATGATAAGCAGGCCTTCTATCCCCTGCACTTGCATCTAAACATCACTAATGGACGTCTTAACTTAAGTGTGCATGCTTTTACTGGGCTCTCACACGCTGCTCATCACTGATCACTCACAAAAGCAGAAGGAGAATATAGACAACAAACTGCTCTGGTTCTGTACTGACGATCTGTCATAAAACATTCAGTGAGTGTAATACCTCATTTGTGAAGCTGAATACAGTCAGAGTAAATTGCCATTCACAACCCTTTTTTACTTGAATACATTTTTTAGTGAAACAGACATTTGTATACTTTTATTCAGCAAGGGCACATTAAATTGAGCAAAAGTGATGGAAAGGACATTTAGATTGTTACAAAAGATTTCTATTTAAAAAAAAAAAATCTTTTGAATGTTATCCTCTCCAAATAGTCCCTAAAAGTCCTTTAAATATATGTTTGAAAAATCAGTTTCTACAAAAATATTTAGCAGAACTGTTTCAACATAGCTAAAAATAAGAAATAATACTTGAGCATCAAATCAGGGTATTAGAATGATTTCTGAAGGATCAGGTGATCCTGAAGCCTGGATTAATGATGCTGAAAATTCAGATTTGCATCAATAGAATAAATTATGTTTTGAAATATATTAAAATAGAAAACAGTTATTTTAAGTCGTAATAATATTTAATAATATTATGGTTTTTACTGTGTTTTTGATCAAAGAAATGCAGGCATAAAAAGCTTATTTCAAAAGAATTAAAAAAAATCTTACCAAGCCCAAACCTTTGAAAAGGTAGTCTACATTTTGACACTACATTAAAAGAAAAAGAAAAAATCATTAAAAGAAAAAAAGGATAGTATAGTAGTAAGTAAATTTTGAATTTCAAAGACTGAAATAATATTTCCTTGAAAGAAGTACTCTAATAATTAGTTTTATACGCAACTTCAAAACATATTTTTTATAGTGTACTCTGCCAATGAAAATGAGTCAAATGGTTCACCACAGTTTTGAAATGTCATTCGTACAACTAAATTATAGGAACATCTGTGAAATCAATTTCAAATATATCTAACATTCATTCAGGGATATTAAAATGTTGCTAAACAAAAGACACTAAACCAAACCTATGATGGTAATGAACTGAAGAGATTCAACAGATCCAAAGAAAAGCATTGCACTGCAATAATAGTAAAGCAAAAAGACAACTCCTGCAAAAACAGGCCACAGGAACACTCCAAAATGTGACTCAAGACATTCTTATGTGCTGAAGAAGAAAAGGAAGTGATTGAGAGCAGGACGGTTACTTACGAGACCTGTCCCCTTTCCATCTCCACCCACCCTTTTTTCGTCCTGGCTTTTCCCCATCCCAGCCAAACCCGAGTGCCGTCCAGACCCCCAGCAGCAGAAGGGTGATAGGTAACAGCAGCCCTGCCCTCATGCCAGTACGTCTCCAGAGAGAAAGATCCACACGCAGCTTCACATCACATCACATCCAGCTGTATCTCCAGCCAAGACGCTCCTGAACCCTTCAGAGGAGTCGCTACAAACTGCACGCTGCTACTTTAACACCAGAAGATGATGACACAAGAAATCCCAGGTTCAGCAGCACAATATTGATCTTTTCATCCCACTCAGTCACTCCAGAATATTTACTACCACCCCAGCCGAGCGGCTCTCTAGACGCGCTCTAGCTCCAGCTGAAATCCAATTTGGACACAGGAGACGAGAGTTGTCACTGAACGGCATGGCCAGGTGTCACAGAGATATCGGCACACTGGTACTCCTCCGGTCTCATCTGAGGCACCAGGGAGAAGCTTCTGTTGATATGAGAACAGCAGATAAATCAAAAGTGGATGGCTGAGTCCTGCAGCCACGGCAACTGAGCGAGAGAGAGAGTGTGTGTATAAGAGAGAAAGTCAATTCAAGCTAACAAGTGGCAAACGTTCCATTAAGGCAGCTCTTGTCAGACGAGTTACAGCTTCTCTGATGTGAGAGAGGCTCATACAGTAATGCTCTTCACAGTCCTCCTGGGACCTCCTACTTCTGTGATTTTTTTATATGTATATTGTAATATATAAAAATATTTGCAATACTTACATTTTCTAACAACATCAAGTTTGGGGTCGGTATTATGTCTCTTACGCTCACCTAGGCTGCATTAAGGGATATTGTATTATATTATTACTATAAAGAACAACTGTTTTCTGTTTTAGCATATTTTGACTTTTAATTTATTTAATACTGATATGCAATATGATCCATAAAATAAATTAATAAATACAAATAAAACAAAAATGCAAGCAACATACAATACCATTTCAAGTTTGGGGTCAGTAAGGTTTTTTTTTTGTTGTTGTTGTTTTTATTTACCTTTTTTGCATTCAATTGATCAAATGTGATGGTAAGGACTTTCTGCAGTGTTAAAAGATTTATATTTGAAAAAAAATGCTGGTCTTTTAAACTTCATAAATTCCAAATAGCTTTGTAAATGGTTTCCATAAAACTACAAGGCAGCACAGTGGTTTCCAACATTGATAATGCTAAGAAATGAGCAGCAAATCAGCATGTTATAATGATTTCTGAAGGATCATGTGACACCAAAGACCATAGTAAAAAATGACAACAAGCTAAAGTTATTCTAAATTGCAATAATATTTCATAATATTACAGTTTCTTACTGTATTTTAACTAAATAAATGTAGCATTTGTGATCATAAGAGACTTCTTTCAAAATCTTGCCAACTCCAAATTTTCTGAATGGTAGTGTATATATTTTTGCAAGGATCTCATTATATTACACAAGGTCAGCATAACACTGTCTTTTGTATTCCCAGCATGCTCTCATGTAGCTGTCTGTGCAACTCAAGCATGTCTATCAAGCTCCACACAGGCATCAAACAGCACCGCCCACTGCCACAAACGACACACACCTGTCCATACACACCTGTTCACACACAAAACAGCACATACATGAGCTTTTACTTATAGTAATTTGAATTTTCCATGCACATTCATACATGCAGACATGAACACTTTAAATGAAAAAGTGCTTCTTCATCTTTGGTTCTGGGAACATCATTAATTAACCACTGGAGAACATTCTGCATACGTTCTTATAATTATTTTTTTTATAATAACTCTGCACACACAGAGAGTAACCAAACATGAATCATATACTTACATCAGGGGAATGCTCTGTGCTTCTGGATAAACACTACACCACATGATTACATCTGCTTGATGAAGTGTGATAAAAGCTGAATTTCAGCTTGTTCTTTTGATCAAGTGAAATGACTGGAGATGGACATCAACACCTTCAAATGCCTTTTAGATCCTTTAGACGGTGCTGGATGATGCTCTAAGCCCTTTCTTCGTTTATTGATAGCTTGAAAATATGTGGAAAAAGTAAATGAGCTTACATTAGCGGCTGATGAAGCCCTGCTTTGATGAAACTTTAATGATTGTTCCTACCATGTTATTACTTTTATGAGGAAGCCAAGGACCCTGCGGCCTGCTTTGATACCATAGATGCCACATTACCATTATAATGCCATTTGCAAGTAATACAGCAACTCTGACAACAGACCTGTCTATGAGGAGGACGAAAAGAGCAACCGTAACGTGTTTGTTAAAATGGTCAACAGAGAATAAAACAGCATAACAATTTATGTACACAATACAGGAATATTTCATAACAATAATATATATAGCTAGACTTGGCCAAAAACCATTTAAACAGGATAAGATATCTATAATATAAGGATTTACAATTGAAGGAAATTAGACGTCTCTTTAAACAAGGTGATCTGAATAGAATGAATTAATCAACTGAATTATGAGCGTGAAACTGTTCAGTGTTTTTTGGCAGGATGTCACCTATTTGAAATGTAAAGTGTGTCTTGTAAGGCTGGAAGCATTAAGTGAAACAGCAGCGGGCCGTGGCCTCCATACAAAAGCCAATGAGTTATTCTTCAGTTGACCTTGTCCACAATTGTGATTTAGAGATGCTCAGTTGCCAACACACACACACACACACACAAGGAGCGAATGGAAATCCAGTGTCTCCTCCCTCCTTCAATCTCTTCCTCTGTTCGCGCCTCCTTTTACAATCCATCACCTGAGCTGTAAAGAAAATATATGAGGCTTCACCAAGTGTATATTGACCTACACTCTGTGACCTTATTACAGATAATAGTTTTAACAACAGAACCAAAAATTGAAATATACACAATTACATACATAAAATAGTGCAATTATATTTTTAGTTTTTAGTTTCGCTTTTACTGTTGTAATCATAATCAATTTGTGTTCGCTATATTCTCTAAATCATCCTCCATTTTTTAACTAACAAATGGCATCATGCTGCAAGAAGTGACATCATTTCTGGTTGCAAAATTAACAGCATCAGTGAGTATTAGCAATGGATTTAATGAATTCTCCAGTATTTTAAGGTCTTACAGTATTTGATATGAATCATATCTACAAAATGTTTCAGAAATTTGTACGACATTATAAAAAATTCTAAAGGGGGTTAAAAAGGCTGCTCAGAATAAAATGAACAACAAGTAATATTGTAAAATAGTGATATAATTAAGCACAAATGTTTCCTATTTGAATATATTTTAAAATTTTTAATTTTTTCCTGCGAAGCAAAGTTGAATTTTCAGCATCATTATTCTAATTTCCAGTGTCACATGATCCTTTAGAAATCATTATAAAATGTTAAATCATGTTCTGAATGCTGAAAAAAATGTTCTATCCTGTTTAGAAATTTGAATGATATAACATAAAAAAAAAAAAAACCTAAAGAAAAAATTAAACCAGCAAACTTAACTTTAGGAGGACATGGTTGGCTAAAAAAGTGCAATATAACAACAAACTTTTTTTTACAGTTTATGCATAAACTATGCTTATTCTTTCTTTCATCTGCAAATATGAAAACAAACAAATTTTAGAGCTCTAGAGGATTCTCTAATTAAAAAACAAAAACAAACAAAGCTGATATTACATCATTCTAAAAGTCGTAAAAGTGTGGAAACTGTAAAGTCTGGGAACTGTTATTAAGGATTGTTTAAGAAGAAAGGGCCGGCCATCACAACCGATATGCCCCAGGGAGCCCATGTTACACCAGCTCTCTCCCTCCAATCAATCAGCTGCATCCCTCCCTCAGAGCGGCTGAAACAGACCCAGAGAGTCCGAATCAATTAACAGCTGATGTGTGTGGGCTGAAGGTTAATGCATGCAAGACCAGGCAAACAGCAGCCATTACTCATGAGGTGAGCACTGTAATCATGAGGCTTGTTAGCTTACCAGGAGCTGTTTTATAGTTTACCCTACACAAAGCCTTTCTTCTTCATTTAGAGACAAAGAGAAGGGTCACCTTTTTCTTTTCTTACAATCTGTAAAAGTAGTGGGTAAGAACTTGATGACCTGGACTCCAGAGTTCAAGAGTTAGAGAGGAAGAATTGTATAAACTTGTTAAATCATCTAAACCAACAACGTGTATGTTAGACCCTATACCATCTAAGCTCCTGAAAGAGGTGCTTCCAGAAGTCATAGATCCTCTTCTGACTATTATTAATTCCTCATTGTCATTAGGACATGTCCCCAAAACCTTCAGACTGGCTGTTTTTAAGCCTCTCATCAAAAAACCACAACTTGACCCCAAAGAACTAGTTAATTATAGACCAATCTCGAATCTCCCTTTTCTGTCCAAGATACTAGAAAAGGTGGTATCCACACAATTATATTCCTTCTTAGAGAAAAATGGTATATGTGAGGATTTCCAGTCAGGATTTAGACCGTATCATAGTACTGAGACTGCTCTCCTTAGAGTTACAAATGATCTGCTCTTATCATCTGATCGTGGGTGTATCTCTCTATTAGTTTTATTGGATCTTAGTGCTGCGTTTGACACAATTGACCACAACATTCTTTTGCATAGACTTGAATACTTTGTTGGCATCAGTGGAAGTGCATTAGCATGGTTTAAATCGTACTTATATGACCGCCATCAGTTCGTAGCAGTGAATGAAGATGTATCCTATCGATCACAAGTGCAGTATGGAGTACCTCAAGGCTCAGTACTAGGGCCGCTACTCTTCACGCTTTATATGTTACCCTCGGGAGATATCATCAGGAAACATGGTGTTAGCTTTCACTGTTATGCTGATGATACTCAGCTCTATATTTCTTCGCAGCCCGGTGAAACACACCAATTTGAAAAACTAATGGATTGCATAGTCGATATAAAAAACTGGATGACGAGTAATTTCTTACTGCTAAATTCTGAAAAAACAGAGGTGTTAATTATAGGACCTAAAAACTCTGCTTGTAATAACCTAGAACACTGTCTAAGACTTGATGGTTGCTCTGTCAATTCTTCGTCATCAGTTAGGAACCTAGGTGTGCTATTTGATCGCAATCTTTCCTTAGAAAGCCACGTTTCTAGCATTTGTAAAACTGCATTTTTCCATCTCAAAAATATATCTAAATTACGGCCTATGCTCTCAATGTCAAATGCAGAAATGTTAATCCATGCATTTATGACCTCAAGGTTAGATTATTGTAATGCTTTATTGGGTGGTTGTTCTGCACGCTTAGTAAACAAACTACAGCTAGTCCAAAATGCAGCAGCAAGAGTTCTTACTAGAACCAGGAAGTATGACCCTATTAGCCCGGTCCTGTCAACACTGCACTGGCTCCCTATCAAGCATCGCATAGATTTTAAAATATTGCTTATTACTTATAAAGCCCTGAATGGTTTAGCACCTCAGTATTTGAATGAGCTCCTTTTACATTATAATCCTCTACCTCCGCTACGTTCTCAAAACTCAGGCAATTTGATAATACCTAGAATATCAAAATCAACTGCAGGCGGCAGATCCTTTTCCTATTTGGCGCCCCAAACTCTGGAATAACCTACCTAACATTGTTCGGGAGGCAGACACACTCTTGCAGTTTAAATCTAGATTAAAGACCCATCTCTTTAACCTGGCATACACATAACATACTAATATGCTTTTATTATCCAAATCCGTTAAAGGATTTTTAGGCTGCATTAATTAGGTAAACCGGAACCGGAAACACTTCCCATAACAACCTATGTACTTGCTACATCATTAGAAGAATGTCATCTACGCTAATATTTGTCTGTTTCTCTCTTGTTCCGAGGTCACCGTGGCCACCAGATCCAGTCTGTGTCCAGATCAGAGGGTCACTGCAGTCACCCGGGTCCAGTACGTATCAAGACCAGATGGTGGATCAGCACCTAGAAAGGACCTCTACATCCCTGAAAGACAGTGGAGACCAGGACAACTAGAGCCCCAGATACAGATCCCCTGTAAAGACCTTGTCTCAGAGGAGCACCAGGACAAGACCACAGGAAACAGATGATTCTTCTGCACAATCTGACTTTGCTGCAGCCTGGAATTGAACTACTGGTTTCGTCTGGTCAGAGGAGAACTGGCCCCCCAACTGAGCCTGGTTTCTCCCAAGGTTTTTTTCTCCATTCTGTCACCGATGGAGTTTCGGTTCCTTGCCGCTGTCGCCTCTGGCTTGCTTAGTTGGGGTCACTTCATCTACAGCGATATCGTTGACTTGATTGCAAATAAATGCACAGACACTATTTAACTGAACAGAGATGACATAACTGAATCCAATGATGAATTGCCTTTAACTATCATTTTTGCATTATTGACACTGTTTTCCTAATGAATGTTGTTCAGTTGCTTTGACGCAATGTATTTTGTTTAAAGCGCTATATAAATAAAGGTGACATTGACATTGACATTGACAGTTAATTCCTGTTTCCAGAAAAACTGTTGGGGACAGACAATGTTTTTCATTAAAAAAAGAAACTTTTGCTTTGTGCAAATTAGCAATCTTTTGCTGCCACAAGGAAATAAGGGAAATGTAATTTGGTCACCCAAGCTTGTCAACCCCTAAACAAGTTATATAACATGCATTATTACTGTAATTCATCAACAAAGGTTTAAAAAAAACTTATACAGTCAACATTCACAATTACAACTAACTGGCTGGTTAGTATATGCCATAACTACTTAAATATGCCGGACCTCCCTCACCCATAAACAAGTATCGCTCTTTCAGAGGTTTGAAAATAGATTGTGAAACTTGGCATGTTTGAGTCTGATGATTCACCCCGAATGAAGTGATGAGGCAGAAGAAGTGTAAAACTCTTCCTCTCCTGCTG